>NC_136814.1:3301643-3474143 GCF_951394365.1 Tetrao urogallus
GAAGTCGTCTTTTTCTATTCCAGTATGGAGCAGAATGAAGCCCATTGCAGCCCATCCCATCAGCCAGCAGTGCCGTCACCGATGTGGAGGTGCTTGCAGGGCTGTGCTTATCCCGCAGCCTTCTGCTCATCAGTTGAGGTGGGTTCCATCCATGCAGCTGTTGGGCTTCAGGGGGCTGTGGTGTGTGAGAGAGAGGGCAGTCCTGGAGAGAATGCTGGGGTGTGGACACTCGCTGACCCCCAAAACGCACCAAGATACGGTCTGGGTGCAAAGGACATCCTGTTCTTGTGAGACGTTTACCCTCGAACTTCTGCGCGCGTGAGCCACCCACACAGAAACCAAAGTGATCTGTGGGGAGAAAATAGCAGAAGCTGACTGTCGCCGTGCTGCCGCAGCCGCTCCCTTCCCAGCCCGGACCTTGCGCGGCACTGCCGGCTGTGCTTTTCCCTAACGCCCTTCCTCAGTTAATTTCCCCAAGGGTTTTTCCCCTTGTCTTTCGGGACTGGAAACTTTGGCCCCCTGAGGGGTGGAGGGGTCAGTGCCTCATGTTCCAGTGCTGCTTGGAACCACTGCCGATCCCTTCACCCTCCAGTCCCAGTGTGAGCCACAGCGAGCAGCCCAGTTCCATCCCAGTGGGTGCAATGGTGTGTGTGTGGTGACCCACCTGGTGAATGAGGGAAAGGATGAGGGAAACTGCTGCTGATGCAGTCTATCCGGACTTTAGTGAATTCTTTGCCTCTGTCTCCCACATTATTCTCCTGCAGGAGCTGCAACCCGTGACTTGGATGGGTGTGCTCTGATGGCCAGGCTTGGAGCGTGGTGATGAATGGAGTCACATCCTGCTGGCAGCTGGTCGTGAGTGGTGTTCCCCAGGGGTTGGCACTGGGTTTAACCCTGTTTAATGCCTTTATAGATGATCTGGATGAGGGGATTGAGCGCACACTCAGTAAGTGTGTAGATGACTCCAAGTTGGAGGGAAATGTTGATCTGCCTGAGAACAGAAGACCTTACAGAGGGATCTGGACAGACTGGAGGGCAATGGGAGGAAGTTCACCAAGCCCAAGAGCCGGGTGCTGTGCTTTGGCCACAGCAGCCCCACGCAGCGCTGCAGCCTTGGGGCAGTGGCTGGCAAGCTGTGCAGAGGTAAAGGCTGCGGGGCCGTTAGCTGACAGCCGGCTGAACGTGAGCCAGCAGTGTGCCCAGGTGGCCAAGAAGGCCAACGGCACCCCGGCGTGTGTCAGCAGCAGGAGGTGAGCGGCCCTCCGCACTGCCGCTGGTGAGGCCGCACCTCCAGTGCTGCGCTCAGCGCTGGGCCCTCACTGCAGGAAAGACACCGAGGGCTGCAGCGTGTCCAGAGAAGGGCAGCGGGGCTGTGAGGGGTCTGGAGCACAAGTGTGATGGGGAGCGGCTGAGGAACCGGGGCTGTTCGGTCTGCAGAAGAGGAGGCTCAGGGCAGACCTCGTGGCTCTGCAACCCCCTGAAAGGAGGCTGTGTGAGGCGGGGTCGGCCTCTGCTGGCAGGGAACGGCCATAGGATGAGAAGGGGATGGCCTCACGTTGTGCCAGGGGAGGTTCGGGTTGGCTGCTAGGAACAATTCCTTCTCCAGAAGTGATTCTGCACTGACACAGCTGCCCAGGGAGCGGTGGGGTCACCTGGAGGAGTCCCAGAGCCGTGGGATGTGGCACTGAGGGACGTGGGCAGCGGGCACGGTGGGCTGTGCTGTGATGATCGCAGCGGTCTTTCCCACCCCCGTGCCCGGGCTGTGAGTGATGTAACGCTGTGCGCGCGCACACATCCCCGCGCGCGGCACGGCCGTACAGCGGTGTGCGCGCGCACCCGAAGGCGCGTGCCCGCAACGTGCGCACGGCGGCAACGGGGCCGCGCGCGCTCCCGGCGGAGGGCAGCGGAGGTGAGCGGGGCGGGGCGCGGCGGGGCGGTCCGCGCGGTGGTAAACACGGGGCGGGGCGGGGCCGCGCGAGGAGGCGGAGGCTGCGGGCGCCGCGCACAGGGCCGCCGGCAGCAGCCTGCCGCCGCCCGCCCGCTCCCCCGCTCCCCCCTTCTCGCCCCCGCGACTCCGCCGGCGGCACCGTGAGCGGACCGGGAGGGAGGGCGGGGGGCGGCGGGAGGGAGAGGGGCGCGGGGCGGGCGGCGCGGGGCCGCGGGCAGAACAATGGGGCCGGGCGGGGAGCGGCGGCGGAGGAGGAGGAGGAGGAGGAGGAGGAGGAGGAGGAGGAAGGGGCGGGTAGGGCCGGCTCCCGCCGCTCAGCGCTCCGCTCCGCCCGCAGGCGCAGCCCATGGCCAAGCAGCCCCCCGAGGCGAAGGCGCCCCGCGACCGCCGGGCCGGGCGGCTGCCGCCGGGAGAGGGGCCGGGCCCGGCCGTCCCGCTGCGGCCCGGAGCCCCCGCCGCGCTGCCCGGCGCCGCCCGGCCCGCCTCGCCCGGCAGCCCCGGCCCGTTCGCCATCCGCTCGCCGCTCTTCTTCTTCGTGCGGAGGTCCCCGCTGCTGCCGCGCTCCTCCAGCGGCTACTTCTCCTTCGAGGCCGAGCGCAGCCCCGCGCCCATGAGCTGCGATAAGGCCACGCAGACCCCCAGCCCGCCGTGCCAGGCCGTCAGCCACTACCTGAGCGCCATGGGTGAGTGCCGGGCGGGGCGGCGGCTGGCAGGTAGCGCTCGGGGATGGCGGCCGGCCGGGCGCTCTGGCCGCGCGGTGCCGTTTGCTTTGCTTTGCTTTTTTTTTTTTTTTTTTTCCCTCGTGGTGAAGGTCTGTGGTTACAGCTGCAGCGCTGACTGTAACGTGCCCTTAGGAAAGGTTTTCTGACCTTACTGCCGTCCTTACGGCTCGCTGCGAGTTTCACAACGAGCCGCTCGCGTGGCACCGCCCGGACGGCGCCCGCCGCTCTGCCCCGGGCACGGAGAGCAGAGCCGTGCCGTGCCTGGAGGCGGCCCGCCGTGGGAGTGCCCGAAGAATGTCACCCGAGCCCCGCAGCCAGCTGTCTGCTGCTGCCCGAGGAATCTCCGGCGGATGTTTGGCTCTCGGTGGGAGCAGAGCTGTGGGTTTGTTTGCTTGTGCGGGTCAGCTCTCGCCGTGCCTGCGGGACGTTGCTGTGCTCTGCACGGTGTGCGCTTCCCGTCGGCCGGCAGCGAGCAGGGGGAGGCGGCTGGATGTGTGCGAGCAGCACGGCCGTGCCGTCCTCCGATCCTCATTGAGCTCGGGTGAGGCACGGAGGGGGAAAGGAGCGGTTTCATCTCAGCCCTGCGTGGAAAAGGGGGAAATCCTCTGGGCGCAGTGAGGAAGCCTTAAAGCGGTTGAGGCGTGTGTTGGTGCGGTGCGGGCTGGTGCTCCTTTTTGCCTGCCTGACCTGTGGTTGTGTTGAAGGGGATTTGAGTTACAACAAAGCCTGGAGGGTGGTTTGGTTTCTACCTGTGAGTGTGGGCACGGCGGTGTTGTTTTGCATCATCCTCACGCGGCGCTGCTTCTCAGGGCTGGGTGTGGGTGTGGGTGGAGGTGGCAGCTCCTGCTCCACGGGTGACATTGGGCAGGGAAACTTGGCAGACATCTCCTGGGCTTCAGGCTACAGACTTCACTTTGGCACAATTAGAGGAGGAACAAACGAAAAAAAAAAAAAAAAAAAAGAAGTCATAAAACCGTAGAGCTGTTGGAATTGGAAGGGACCATCGTGGCCACCTGGTCCAACTGCTCCGCAGCGAGCAGAGATGCTCAGACCTCGTGTGTCCCCGAGGCTGAGGCACCCCCCACCTCCTCAATTGGTGGCCCATCTCCAGCAGCCTGAATTACCCATCGCTGGCGGCCGCAGTCCCGGTGTTGGCGCAGCCCAGAGGTGTGCAGAGCACCCATCCGTGGCTCACCCGGCGTGGGCCGGCTCCCGCTATGACTGTGGCCACGCTCCGAGAGTTCCCCTGCCTCTCTGCAATTATGACTGGACGCTTTTGATATTGCGAGCCGGCAGCGCCGCAGAAAGTCCTTTCTGAAAACCTCAGCCCGATTTCACTCTCAGCCACGCGTCCCGGCGGGAGGGCTGTGCTGCGGGGCCGTGCCCTGCCGCGTCCCGCCTGGTGCCGTGGGGCTCCTGCGTGGGCTCTGCTCTCGTGCTGCAGTTCATTCAGCGACCGGGGGAAGCAATAACACGGGGCTGTCCCGGGAAGGCGGCGGGCACCGCTCCTGCGCTACTACAGTGTGAAAACAAAACAGCTCCCGAGCCAAGCCGTGTCAGCTTGGCTCAGAAATGCATTTTCCAGTCGGGTCAGAGCCAGACTCCTTATTTAATTTTTTTTATTTTTTTTTTATTTTTTTTATTTTTTACTGCCCTACTAATCCTTTGAGTATTTAGAGATTGGAAGCTATTTGTATTCCCTCGCGAGTCCTTTTGAGCTTGGGTGCCAAGTTTGTGAAATGCTCTGTTTTGTTTTGAGTGCTGGTTTTTGTTTTGTTTTTGAGGGGGGTGTGTGTGTGGTGTTTTCTTTTGTCGTTTTCTATTTTTTATTACTTCTTTTTTTCAATTTTTAGGCTGTGTTTCTTGCTCAAATCTGAGCTTTCCTTGGCAGGAGGGGGCACAGGTGCTGCACCGGGGCTTGCTCATTTCCCTTCCAATATTTGGCGGCTTGTACCGTGGTTTTATCATGTGCTCAGGAGCTTAAAATGGAGACTGAAGGCCCTGGTGCTGTATATTCAGCATAACTGATATCTTAGCTCTTTTTTTTTCACCTTTTATAAGCCAGTGACATTTTCTTGCGCCTGGTTTATTTTCTGCTGAAGTGCTGGAACATAATACTGAAGAGCAGAGCCTTCCAGCCCCATGGTGGGGATGAAAAGTCCCAAAGTTTGCTCTGAGTGCACTTTGTCCAATTGTGGCTTTCTTCTTAGCACAGCAGAAACAACCATGCTCCTTGTCTCGTTGGATGCCTCCACCGCTGGGGGAAGAAATGTGAGAATTAGACCAAATTATCAGGGCTGAGGTTTTTTTAAGGTTAGAGAAGGAGGTGCTGCTTTGCCCTGTGAGAAATCATTATGTTTAGAAAAGGGGAAAATAGGATTTTGCTAGGGAAGAAGCTGCTGATGTAATAACGAATCAAAGCCTAATACCAACACAGAGCCAACACTGGTACAAGCCTGCAGCATGCACATCGCACGGCCAGTCTCGGTTGCATTCTTCCCAGGTTTAATGGAGCATTTGCTTTCTGAGTTGTTCCTGTTTCCAACGCTCTGTTTTTTGCTCTGTGCAGCTTCCAGGTGGCGATCTCACTCACTTGCAGAAGAAATACAACCAGAAATATGGATTGCACAGGAGCTGCGGCGCATCGGGGATGAATTCAATGCCTCCTATTGTCCAAGAAGGGTAATTCTCTTATTTTTACTTTCCATTTCTTTACGCACAGTCTCTAAAAGGGAAAAGCTTAATCATATCTGGAAACTAGCTCTGTGGCAAGTGTTTTGTTCACTCAAATGTAGAAAAGGATGCGCGGGTGGCTGTCGTCTGCTGCCGCCGCGTCATGAAAGATACTCAGCACCACCTTTCGAGTTGGGACCGGAGATTTTCGGGTGTCGTGGCTTCATTCATGGTACTGAGAGCCAGTAAAGCATCATCTGTCTCTGCGTTAGCGCTGAACTGGTGATAAGGAGGGAACCATGTAAGGCAAGCAGAGCTCTGTGTGTTGTTGGGGTGGCATTGGAAGGAGCTGTGTGAGTGGCTGGCAGCTCTTGGGAACCAGCACTGCTGTTTTAAGGGAATTGCTGCTGTGAAGGGTCACCAGTATCAAAGTCTAGCAACAGGGATGAACCTCCTCTGGTAGCTTATTTCTCCTAGAAGAATTCAGCAAAAGCTCCTTCAAAAATTGTGTGTTTCATAGAATTACTAAGGTTGGAAGAGACCGCTTGGATCGTCCGGTCCAACCGTTGATCCGTCACCACTGTGCCCACTAGATCTGTAAGGCTGTAAGTTTGAGAGGCTGTAAAATCTCACCTTGAAGTGGCGCAACAAAACTGAGCGGTACTAACGTGCACAAAAAAAAGTCATCAAAGAGATGAGGTAACAGCAATTATCAGAAGAGCAGCCTTAGCTGATAACTTGCTCTCATCCATTGTTCACAGCTGCATGTTTGTACGTGTGGTTTCTAGTCCTTCTCCCCCTTCCTTTGGCTTACCTGTGGGAAGAGGAGAAGGAGACGTGTGTGATGATGTGCTGACTGCCCACGTCTTTATTCATCCCCCTGGCTCATGAGTCACTTCCTCACTGTGTCCAGAGTCTGCACGGCAGAAGCTCTCCCCAGATTGGGTGCCTGTCCTGGTGCTGCCCCACATCCACTCCTGCCTCTGCTCTCTCACCAGCTCATTCTTTTTGAGTTCATATGTTTTTCCCCTGCTCTGGAGTCAGCAGCTTCCCTCGTGGATTTGCTCATTTTCCCTCCCTGCTGCTCACGTGGGTGAGGGCTGTAGCAGGGCTCGTTGGGGAATGCAAGGGCAAAGTAGTATCGCTTCCCGCAGGCTTAATTAGTCTGATGAATTCCTCTTGTCTGTTGCATCCAGAACCAAGCGGCTTTCAGAGCATTTAAGTAATTGCTGTGGATTTATTGTCCCCAGCGTTCTTGGCTATCGCTCCCTGAAAAGTTGCCTTTGCCTTCTGTGAGCAGCTTGCTGTTGAAGGAGCTCACACTTACTGAGCTGGATTGCCAGCACAGCACCAGGGAAGGGGTAAATGTGAAGTTTTGCTGGCAGCCCGTGCTGCCATCACCCTCCAATCGCAGCAGGTTCATTCGGGCTTGCCCTTTGAGCACGGGTGGAAATGGGGAACTCAGCGGTGCCAAAACGGTGCTTGCCAGACAGGTCAGGGCTGTCGGACGGGTCGGCGCTGCTCCTCTGCCCCAGCGTGCCCAGCTGGCGGCCCCGGGACAAGAACCTGGCTGGGATGCCAGGAGGGTTCCCCAAAAGCAGCCTGGCTGTGTTCTGTCTGCCCTTAAAAGCTCCCCAGGGCAAAAACAACAGAGAATTAGGTAATTCAGCATTGATCCACCTTGACAAAGAGGTTGAGCAAGCGGGAGCAGCCGGCGTGCTCTCCTGCCTCGAAGCCCAGCTCCACGCACAGCAGATGCATGGTGAGCTAAAATGCGCTGCTCACCCTTCTCCACCTGGCTGTGGGATGTTTGAGCATCTTCTGTTGGGGACAGTGCACTCTGTGTGCCCTGTGCCTGCAACAGGAGTTTGCAAATTGGTGTAAGCAGCGTGATTTCTCCCTGCAGGGCATGTACAGACATGGTTCTGCTGCACTCAATATAGCCCAAACCACACCGTGTTCTGACAGCATGGGAAACCAGAGGTGGTGGTGCTGGCACTTCTGTTTTGCTGTTGGGCTTGGGGGAGGGAAAAGGGACCCCAAAAGTAAACTCTCTTCGAATGTTGCTGTGAAATACTGGTCCTGTGCTCAAAGGAGGAGTGCTCGGCTGCAGTGGTTGCTCCTAGAGCCATTAGAGCTGAAGCCATGACTACCACCATCAGCAGGAACCTGTCTCTGCTACCACTGCTCTTCCTGCTGCAGGTCTTTATTTCTAGTTGGGTTTTGTATTATTATTATTATTATTATTATTATTATTATTATTATTATTATTATTACCTCCCTGCTTCTCTTAGCAGGGCTTACTGCTTGCTTCCACACTGCAGTCTCAAGCAGCATTACTCACATCCCACACCCAGGTGATGTCCTCTCTGAGCCTTCATGGCAGATGTGGCTGGGAGCAGGCGGCTTTGGCCCACTGAGGACTATAAAGCTTCTTATTGAAACTCAACATGAAGGGAGGCTGGGTTTACTTCTTGGTAAAATCATAAAATGCATGATTTCCAGTTTGTGAAATCTCTCAGTCTCCAGTGTTAGCAAGAGCTGAGAACTGTGTGCTCAGCCTCACTTGAAAGCGTCGGGGTATTTGCCCTATTTGTGCTGGATCATCTTCTGCTCAGAAAAAATCTTGAGTTGGCTTCAGTGAACTTGAATGGAGCCCAGTTTATGAATGTGCTGGAGGACAATGCCAATCCCTGAGGCTGGGGACAGGGAACTGGTCATCTTGCAGCAGTCTTGGTTTGGTGCTGGCTGGGATGCCAGCAGTGGCTTCCCCAGGACTGAAGCGCTTGATGTCATTGAGCTGAGTTGCCTTCATTTTATTTCTGTGTTTTCTCCCTCTGCATCTCCTTGGCAGTGACAAATAACAAGCATCAGTGCATTTTGGCCACCCCTTGGGGCGAACTTTGTTGTCTCATCTGTACTGAACCCCCTGAAGCAAGCTCAGTAGGTAAATGTAGACCTTTCCTGGTAGTGGCAGCAGTGGGGAGAAAGCTCAGAGTTGCAGTGCGGAAGGCGCCAGGCCCACCTTCTCCTTCCTCACGTGCAGGAGATGTTCAACTCACGGTAGCTGGGGATTCAAGTCACTTTCTTACTTTCTGCCCCCTGTTTCCCTCCTAGGGTTTCTTGGATAACCACGCTGGAAACCCCCAGGTGGTCATTCTGCGCCTCCTGCATTACATCATCCGCCTCATCTGGAGGATGCAGTGACACCGGCCGTGTGGGCTGCTGGGACTCGATGGCTCCTTCCAAAATCCAGTGGAGAAGAGCCAATGCCAGAGCTTGGAGCTTCCGAGCTGCCCCCCCTGGCCTGGGCGTGCGGTGGCCGGAGGAGGGTGGATTTCCCACGTGGACCTGCCGGGATTCTCCAAAGCTAGATTTTATCTGAGAGTGGTGTTTACTGTGTTTCTCTCAATTTTTAATTATTGTTTTTTAAATTGTCTCAGAGAAATGTCCTCAGTGACGATGTTCGGTCATCGTTTCTGGAAATCTGTCGGCTCATCTTGGATGCGTCCCAAGACCCTCCAGATCCAGCTGATCTGCAGAGCTGCCTTATTTGTGCTGCAGGTGTTGCAGGGAGCATTGGACGCGCCCCGGCCGCTGCGCTGCCGCCTCCTCCTGCCTGCCAAAGAGGATGAGGATGGAAGAAGGGCGGAGAGATTTTAATCAGCACTTCTTTTATGTGTAAATACCTAATGCTACCCCAAATCCAACTTCGGTTGCGTCATGCAAATATTCCTATTTCCTGCTGACTGTTTTTGGTTTTTTTTCCTTCCCAACTTTTATTTTAAGTTCTGAATTTCAAGACTTAGCTGTCAGATTCCCAGGGTCCAAAATATCACAACCAACCAACCAAACAAAAAAAAAAAAACAATCCACCAGGTTGCCTTTTTAGAAATTCTTTCTATAAGACGTGTGAAAATGCTTACGTATTGTATAATATTATAATATATAATATCGGTGACTGAGTAATTCAGCAATAAGATGTCCTTGGAGGCAGGTTAAAACAGTTCCCAAACCATTGCAGTTTTGCACCCAGTGACAGGTTCCTGCTGTGCGACTCCAGGAACTGTTCTAAAGGCATGGTTAGCGTGTTGCTGTTAAACCCAAGAGGGTTTTTGGCACACTGGATGTTTTCTGGGATCCTCTGTTTGGACTGGACCAGGGCTATGGGAGAAGTCTGCAGGCGAGGAGCGAGGGGATGAAGACCCTGAAGGTTCCTGTGATGGAATCCAGCTGAATGAGGGGCCGTGCAGTGCTGAAGGACGCAGACTTGCTTGTGCACGCTGTTCAGATGGTAACGACTCACCATAGAGCCTTGGGCAGGTCTTCTCCTTGTGGCACATCTCCTCCTTCCACCTGGGAAGACCTCAGCAGGTGTTTGAAGTCCCAGGATGATGCCCTTTCTCTCCTCTCGTCTGGAGACCCTGCCACGTGGCTCTAGAAGCTCACCACATGGGTGTGTGGTGTCCCAGCCAACGGAGACCCTGCCATCATCTCTGGTTCATCTCGCACAGGAGGCTTCTGCACAGCCGGTGCTTTTTGGGGCGCGTCGTTGCTTCGACCGCCTGCGTTTCTATGCACAAACGTAACTCCTCTCACCTTCAAAACTGTCCCCTTTCCTCCAGCTGGTGCGGATGGTCCTAAAACCACCTTCCAAATGCTGCAGTTAGTTCTGGTTTCACCAGCACCATAGAAGAAGCAGCAGCAGCAGCAAACCCGGCCCTATGGTAGCGGTTTTTCCTACCGCGTTGCAATATGCACGTCAGGAGAAACTGTCCTGCGTGCCGCTGTGTGGAGATCAGTGTTCCTGTGTTAGAAGAGCTGTGTACAGTCTGACCTCTTTGCACCAGCTGGGAGGCGATGACCCGTTGGCGTGGGGCTGCCTGCCCCTGATTGCACTCGTTGGAAGGAGAATGGAGCAATTTTAGCTTTTCTGGTCCTGCGTCCTTTGGAGCACACCAAAGAAGGGTGGCCAGCACCCAGCACTTTGCCCTGTCCTCCTGGCTCTATGCTGGGCAGAAAAAAAGAAGGGGAAGAACGCAAGGGATTGGCACCATCTGGCTTGGGCTGCTCCACATCCAGCTTTCCCAGCCAGAATGCAGACAGAGGAAAACGTAGCTCCAAAAAAGAAAACCAGGCTTCGTCCCTGTAGGGTTGTGAGAATTGTTTAATTTTGGTGGTTTTATTGTTTTTGCTTTTTAATGTCCAGAAAAAGAAGAACGATGGTTTTAAATCAGCTTTAGCAGTGCTCACCGATGGATTTGGGGCGTTCTGAGCCCACATCACCAGTGCTCTCTGTTCTGCCAAAACGATTCCATGAAGTTCAGTGGTTGCAGAGAACCCCCGTTGTGCTGGATGGTCCCACGCCACGCGTTACGCCTCCCAGTTGGTCACTGTAAATACCTGACTATTTATTAGAATAGGACACCGTATTATTTTCATCATCTGAGCCAAATATCTGCGTGCAATGTATTCTCTTTCCATTCTCTCATGTAAGTTTTGTACAGCTTATAAGTAATCAAAAAAAAAAAAAAAAAAAAAAAAATCCTGTTTTTTTTTTTTTCCCTAAACTTTTTTAGAGTTAAACTTGGTAAATACTGTAGATCCTCCCCCTCCCTTTATTTTTTTTTTCCCCCTGCCCCTGTGTAATCAATGCACTCTACTGTTCCATCATGCTGTAACTTGTAGAAACGATGGCTATTTATTTCCTGCTTATTTAAATTCCTGTCGAGGTTCTGCCTGCCCCTCTCTCCTCCTGCCCCAGGTCTGTGGTGTGGATGCTCTCCCATATGAGTGATGGACCTCCCAGCGCTGCCCGCTGGATCCAGCGCAGCCAACGCGGCGCAGAGATGATTGCTTTGAAGTGCCTAAGTCCTGCACACCCATAGGGATTTAAGCACCTCCGAGATGACAGCATTAGTGAAATTCAGGGGAAGTTTGGCTTCTCCACCACGATTTTGGTCCTCTCCTCTTTAAAACCACATTCTCTTCTGTCTCAGCCAAGATCCAGGACCAGCTTTAGCATCAGGTACAACCGGAGTGCACACTGATGTCCCAGTTAATCACTAACTCGTTTTCATAGGACCCAGCATATGTAGCATTTTTATTGCAATTTCCCTGGCTTACTTGTGTTTTGCACTGATGAATTTTGGACAGGGTAATTGCCACTTTACTTGTGCAATACTGCTGTAAATAATTGCAGATCTTTTTTTTTTTTTTTTTTTTTTTTTTTAAGATGCAATCTTTTATGTTCTTAATATGAGTTTTATATGAATAAAACCTTCAACTATTTGACTACTTGTCACGAGTGGTGCTTTCTTTGGGGGCTTCTGGATCGACCTTCTGCCAGGAGTTTGTTGGTGACTTTAGGTGCCTGCAAGAAGAGCAAGGCAGTGATCTATTCTTGTGTTTAATTCAGTAGGGTTTTACAGGGCTTGCTTTTTTTTAATTCTTTTTTCTTCTTTTCCTGGGTTCATTAGGCTTCTTTGAGCTACTAGAATTCTGTGAGGGTTTTTATTTATTTTGAGTTCATCCTCACAATCTGCTCACTGACACCACTGCCCTGCTTTCCCTCGCCTTGGCCCTCCCTGCCTTTTCTATCCTCAGTTCTAAGCCCTCCCCAGTGTTTCGTGGCCGCATCCCCCTTTGGACTTAGTGATGGTGTAAGAGCACCAGGGGACGGGATGGCTCCTTGCCCTGAGCCATCTACCCGAGCGATTGCTCACTTTGCCTTTATTTCACCACAGATAATAGCTGGCAGATAACTGATAGCATCAGCTGTGGTTTGGAACAATTATTTAGCTGCGCTCGCTCGTGTGGGGCTCTCCGCACAAAAGGAGCAGCCACGAGGTGATGGTGGGGGCTCATGGAGACCAGCAGCAGGGGATGGCAGAAACAAGAAGCCAAGCACACAGATATGTGTCTACACACACCTCTTTGCTGTTTGCTCCCTGAGGCAGAGCCCAAGCCACTCGTTCATGATCATCACACCTCCCCTTGCTGGGAATTTAGCCCCGGCCGTGAGTCATGGTGGTGAGGCGAGAGCAGGGCTTGTTTCTGCAGAGGCAGCTGCACTTCCCTGTTTGTTTGTGCCCTGTTTTGTTTTGTTTTTAAGCTGCTCAGAGTCGAGGAGGACTTACTTTTGAATATCATAGAATAATAAGGTTGGAGAGACCACTACCATGATCCACTCCAACCGCCAACCCATCGTCTCCAAGATATTGCTGTTCCCCTTCATCTTCCTCCTCTTTTCAACTCTCCAAAAACCTGTAAGTGCATTTCACTTTATAAAAAGATCATGACAGAAGGACAACAAGAAATCATAATAATAAAAAAGATCTCCAACCTCTCCTCACAATCCCACTGGGCTCTTGGGCGGCTGTCTTTAACCACCACAGTTCCCTGCTGCTCAGTGCACACTGCTGGGATGCTTTGGCTCAGAACTGTGATGCTGACAGCTGAAAGGAAGGAAGAAAGTGGGGAAGAAACAAATCAGAGAGAAATGTGCCCAGGAACCCCTGCCCTGTGAGAGGCTCCTGCTGAAATATATTAAAGAAAACCAGAAGCCCACCCCGACTTTGACAAACAACAAAATTTCTGGATTGTTTTTCTTTTCTTGTGCTTGTTTCAAATTACAGAAGTTCTTGAAAGGGAAGTTTATAGGTTTCAGGTGCTATTTTAGGGGCTGCTTTAACTCAACAATGCCCGTATTGCCCAGCCAAGGCCATACCATCAGCCTGGGGATTTTTGGTCCCATTCAGGAGTATGGTGGGACTGGGATGTTAAGGGAGGATTTTGGGGACAGCCCTCTGGGGTCAACATCTCGCCTCTCATTTTGGGGAAAATCCCACAAGTTTTGCAAGCTAACTAACAAGGCCTTTGGCCATGAGCTGGAGACAGGGCCAAGCCAGAGTGACCTGTGCAGGCAGGTTGTTTGCTGATGGTTCTCCCTCTTTTCTTTGCTGTGACTCATTTTGGAAGGAGCTCAGCCTGAACCCCACGACCTCGGTGAGACAGCAGGGAAGGGAAATGCTCCCTGGTGGCATCCCACAGTGATGAGAGTCCCAGCTGGTTTCTGCCCGGGGCCACCAGCCTGGCCCAGGAAGGCTGTGGCCACATCTCAGTAGGCTATGGCCAAGCCCATGGCAGTCTCAGCCCATATTGGCCATGGCCCCATCCTGGCTTGCCATGGTGGCCATGGCCTGGGTTGGACACAAGCAGTCCCAGCTGGCCATAGCCCAGGTTGACCATTTCCCAGTCCACCAAGGACGTGTCGTCTGGTCCCTCTCCAAAAGACTGGCTCTTTCTTCCTGTGGTCTCAAAATCTTGCTTTAGTGACAAATTAAAACCACCATCCATTTTCTGTTTGTTTGAATGATGACAAACTTCCTTTATTCCTTGAAAAGGAAAAAAAAAAAAAAAAAAAAAAAAAAAAAAACCAACCAAAAAAAAACAAACACCCAACAGTTTGATCATGTGAAAAGCCACGTGCATGGCTCATGGCCACATGTGGATCTGCTCTTAACCTCTTTCAGCTGAACCTACTCACAGCATACCTAGTCTTGCTGATGTGGGACAATTGAAATCCAATGACAGCCCTGAGGATAACAGTGGGCCATGCTACGTGGAAGGGAGCTCTTCTAAACCTCATGGGAGGTGGTGATGTGGAGAACAACAACCCAACACCACCCTATTGATGGGCAGATGTGGGGCTCCTCCTGCCTGCACCCTCACACTACGGCATCAAGCTGCTCTGTGTTAATAAGGAACTCTGAGAGTCAGTTTCATTATGGCTGGATTTGTGCTGGATTTCTACCTGGGATGAATTTTCTTCTTTTTTTAAAATATATTAGCCGATAAAGCCAAAAGTCTCATTCCAAAGACAGTGCATGCAGGTAGGAGGTACAGCGCTGAGCATCCTTGGGGTGCCATAGAACAAATACAAAGCGAGGCCCAAGCTCCATGCCCCAGAAATGAGGATGAAAGCATTTAGGGCCATCGAACACCAGGGGAGCGGCACAGCCATCCTGCCATACCCTCACTATATTTTTTTCCAATGACTCGCATCTGACCTTTCAAACACCTGTTCAGCCTAAAACAGCTAAAAATACCCACCAAGCTTTGCATCTGATTTTCATATTGCAACAAAGGTCACCGTTTCCAGTGGGTTTTCTGACATTTCTGATGGGTTCTAGGATGTTTGAGCCCCGGGCACTCTGACTTCGCCACAGACGGGCATCCTGGAGCCCTGGCCACTGGGCAGGATTTCCCAACCTTCCCCAGCACTTTCCCAACAGGTCCTGGATCTGCACGGATGTGGTGGGACTGGCTGCATCTGTATGGTGTGACAAAACCAATTTCCTTCTACTGCTGGCCTCCTGAGAGTCCCAGTGCCAGCACGAAAGCCGCCTAGCTCACGCTCCTCTGCTTTCCCCAGCAGCACTGTCCTGAGCCAAAATTTCTTAGCAGCTTCAGCCCAAGGACACACAAATCCCACCAGCACCGAAGGAATAGGGTGGGAGTTTCTCCTGCCCGGTATTTTGATGGGCTCATATTTTAATGTTGTCGGGAGTGCACGGGGGAGCCTTTGCTGCCCGGCCGCGTGGGCTGCCGCTAATTAAAACCACGCTTTCTCTCGGTGTGATTCCTGACATCACACACCGAATGGAAACTTTTTTGACAAAGGCATCGGTTTAATTAGGGAGAAAATGTTTGAAGGTGATGCTATGTCAGCTCCCGAAGGGGGGCAGGACATGGCAGGCAGCAAAATGCCACCTCCCCAGCCGTGCACCGGCGCTGCCGATGCCGCTCTAATTGGCTCCGCTTTGCACATCTGTGTTGGCGCTGGGCTCAGCCCGGAGAAAGGTGAAAATAAAGGGTTGGATTTCTTTGCTTTTTTTCCATAAGACAGAAGCTGGCAGCACGCATCCTCCCTGCTCCCTTGGGACTCCCAGCCCAGCGCTGGGTCATGGGGCTGCGTCGCGGCATCGCGGCGAGGAGACGGCTGCAAAAATGTGAGCAGAGGGACACAACCTTATGCCTCCCAAACGAAAGATGGGTTCCTAAGCTCAGTTGTTAATGCTGGGTCTAGCCCTGACCTTGGGATTCAGGTGGTGGACTGCTGATGGTGCCTGAAGGTGATGGAGAGTGGTCTTGGCGGCACAGGGGTGCACCCAATATCCACAGTTGCTCAGAAAAGATGGCTTAAATCTGTGTGTTGAATGCAGGGAAGCCCAAGGGGAACTCTGCTGCCCCAATCTCACTAAAACCAGTTTTAGAGATCAGGTGTGGGAGCAGGCCCTCATCTGAACGTGCGAACACGGTGCTGGCTCTAACAGATGTGCTCAGGGCATCTCCTTGGGTGCATCCTTCAATAAAAGCTACTGAGTGCCACCGCCGTGCTGACAGGGAGTGAGGTGGCTGCCGAGCCCTGCTGCCAGCCGGGGAACGCAACGAGTGAGCATCAGCATTCAAATTACTTATTGGCAGAAATGGGTTTAAAAATAGGTTTTTATGATAAACAAACTAACCTCATACAGGAAGTGAGCTGCAAATACTAAAAACTCGTATGGTGTTAAGGGAGCTGGTAGAGCATAGATCTGCCCTGCAAAAAAAGAAGAGAAGAGAAGAGAAGAGAAGAGAAGAGAAGAGAAGAGAAGAGAAGAGAAGAGAAGAGAAGAGAAGAGAAGAGAAGAGAAGAGAAGAGAAGAGAAGAGAAGAGAAGAGAAGAGAAGAGAAGAGAAGAGAAGAGAAGAGAAGAGAAGAGAAGAGAAGAGAAGAGAAGAGAAGAGAAGAGAAGAGAAGAGAAGAGAAGAAAAAAAGAAAAGAAAAGAAAAAAAAAAGAAAAGAAAAGAAAAGAAAAAAAAGAAAAGAAAAAAAAGAAAAGAAAAGAAAAGAAAAGAAAAGAAAAGAAAAGAAAAGAAAAGAAAAGAAAAGAAAAGAAAAGAAAAGAAAAGAAAAGAAAAGAAAAGAAAAGAAAAGAAAAAGAAAAGAAAAGAAAAGAAAAGAAAAGAAAGAAAGAAAAGGAAAAGAAAGGAAAAGAAAGGAAAAGAAAGGAAAAGAAAGAAAAGAAAAGAAAAGAAAAGAAAAGAAAAGAAAAGAAAAGAAAAGAAAAGAAAAGAAAAGAAAAGAAAAGAAAAGAAAAGAAAAGAAAAGAAAAGAAAAGAAAAGAAAAAGAAAAGAAAAGAAAAGAAAAGAAAAGAAAAGAAAAGAAAAGAAAAGAAAAGAAAAGAAAAGAAAAGAAAAGAAAAGAAAAGAAAAGAAAGGAAAAGAAATTTTAAAATATTTTGTAAACTCTCTTGTGGGTTTGTTTTTGTTTTTTTTCTGTTGTGCTGCCCAGAGAAAGCAGTTGGCATGGGAAAAGGAAAAAGGTGGCTGGGAATAAGGGCTGCTCCCAGAGCTAATAGAGTAGGGGTGCCAGGCTCACACTCACCCCCCAGAAATACAGACACAGGGCTGGGACAGCAACCCATTGCTGGCACTGTGCCCCTGCATGCCCTGAGCAGGATCTGGAGAGACAAAACCCAAACCTGGCCCCAGGGTGATGCTCGGCTCGTCTGCATCCCATCCATATGCACGGCACTGATAGGCAGGGAGAAAAAGCAGAAAAGCCACAGAAACCGAGCAACGCAATGCAGCGTGTGCCCAGAGCAGATTTGGTTTCTCACAGCCCTTTTTTTTGTTATGGAAAACAGCAAGGGGATTCAAAAAAACCCGCTGGTGCTGCAGGGATGCGGGAGCGGTGGGTGGAGGCAGCAGGGTTTGTGCCCTCCTTACACACCCCAAATCAGAGCGAAGCCCCAGCGATGCACAGCCAGCTTCGAGCCATCGAACGCCGTAGTATCAGTGCTTCTGGGCTTTAAAAGCCTCTGCTGCTGCTGCTGCTGAAAAGGTTAAGCAGTTTCCTACCGAAACCCGAGTGTGGGCTGTGAAAGAACATGTTAATGAAGAAAAATTTCCCCAGGGCTGCTCTTTTATTATCACCAAAGCCATCAAGTTTCAGTTTGAGTTATTTGTATTTATTTATAAAAAACAAAGATTAAATAAGTAGAACAAAAACAAAAACCTCATCCTAATTTCTGCGCTCAACCTGATTTATTAAGACAAAGGAAACTCTCCTGCAGCAGGTAGCTGTGCTGTGAGGCTGAAAAACCCTCCTGCATCACAGCACCCAGGTTTTGCTTTCCCCCTCGCTCTGCTCCATGGGGCCGAAACGATTATATTCACTATGAAAATGCTGCCGTGAGATTGAGGTCTTTGCAGAGAGAAAGCAGCCTGGCAGACAGCCCCTAAAAAAGCATCACCATGCCCAGCACCGACCGGCCCAACGCAGGGATGGGCTGTAAAGCAAGGTGCCATCTCCCCCCAATGCACCAGCAGAGCCCAAGGGCACGGGGAAGGGGCCGGCAGCCCCCAGCACTGCAGCCCATGCCCCTCTGGTTGTCAGATATTAACAAGGGAGCAGCTGATGTTTCTCTCTTGGTGTGTTTTCACTCCTGTCGCCAGAGACCTGGTTAGAAAACACACAAAAAAGCCCTTCAGTGGTCTCGTCGCCTTTAACGCGTTGTTTTTCTACATATTTTATGTTGTTGGCTTTTGTTATCAGTCTCATCTGCAATTTGTGGCCAATTCTGTCATGCTTAAGGCAGACTTCTTGTTCCCAAAACTGTTTGCAGCCTTTCAGCTACAGTACAGTGGCGAATACAGCACGAGGCCGGCTGCGGCACAACGAGAAAAAGGGCAGATTTAACCCCAAAATCACTCTCAGCTTGGATCCGCTCTCCACAGAGGGCAGGTGGGCAGCGGGCAGCTCCAGCCTGGCACAGCAGCCCCTCTGGATGCCACGGCATGGGCAGGGCCGGCACGGCGCCATTTCCCAGTGCTTTTCCCCCAAAACTCAAGGCATCCCATTCCTGTGCTGCTCTTAGGGTCTCGGGGAAGCAGGAGGTGCTGGGGCAGCCCACGCGGCCGGAGCAATGCCCCCACAGCCTCGCCAGCCCAGCGCTACGGCCATTCAATCACTTGAACTCTTATTTACCACCGAAAACAAACGCCGCCGACCCGGCGCGTATTCAGTATTAATATCGAAACCAAAAAGCAAATTAATACCACAGAATCAAGGTATTTAAAAATAAAATGAAAGTCATGCTGGGGAGGGCCGGTTGCCGCGCTGCCGAGCGCATTCCGTGGGCTGCAGACCCGGCATCCACCGGCCAGCCTGGAGAGGGGCTCAGCAGCACCATTTTGTGCCGCTGCCCACGGCTGAACGAACGCTGCCGTGCTGGGCAGGAAGGGAGCGTGGCCAGGCCCCACGTGGCACGGAGTCAGCGGGAGCGAGGGGCCGCATTCCCAGCCATCCCCGTGCCCCGAACGGCCGCCCGTCGTCGGGGTTTTTCCACCCAGCCACCCACGGCGGGCGGGGGGCATGACACACGCCGAAACCCTGCTCCCCTTCCTGGCCCTGCCGCTGCCGCTTCGCCGCCTCCCGCTCGCCCGAGCCCACAACGGTTTCCGCGAAAGGGCTGGAGGCAGAGGCGGCTCTGGACGAGGGGAGACGGCCACAATTTCAGCCCCTCTGCTGAGGGGTGCCTTGCGGCCCTGCCGTCCCGGGGGGCTCTGCGGGGGGACCCCACCACCACCGCCCTGCGTGCGCCGAGCTCCCGGCCCCCCCGGCCCCGGCTGGCGGCCCCGCGTCCCTGGCACACGTGGGCCGTACCGGGGGGTCCGGTAGCCCCCGCCAGCAGGCTTTTATGCACTGAAATGGAGTGAAAAATAAGCGTGCCGCGGGTCTCCTGACGCCGTCTGCACTTCCTGTGACTACGCGCGGCACGGCGCCTTTCGGGCTGATCCTTCCTCTATTTATCAGCAGTAAGGGATGGCAGCGTGGGACAAACCCACGTCCCGGGCTCCCAGCCCAGAGCGGAGCACACACAGAGGGCTGGAAGCCGAGCAGCAGGCTGCCTTGTGCCCCATTGACCTCGTCCCCACGCACAGCGCTCCCCACGTCCTGCTTGGAAGCAGGGAGCCGAAAGGCGGCTACAAGAGGCTGGGTTGGAGCACGACGTACTTTGACTCATCCACTGCTGGGCCGCCCGGCCCGCCAGCCACACTGGTATTCACAGCTCCGAGAGGGGAGGGCACCCGTGCGGTGAGGTTTGCAAAATCCTTCTAGTTTGACTCATGTGGAAAGAGTGAAACACCAAAGAGTGTCCTGAAAGTGGGCTGCACGGAACGCTTTTACTGCGCAGCTGACCACATTTGAAGAAAGCAGAATTTCGGACAGATTCAGACAGCCATTTTCAGTGGCTCTGGGCAGAGGTGGGCCTGGGGGGGAAAACAGCCTGCACTTGGGAACGAGCTCATCTCGTTCTTTTGTAATTCACAGCACACGAGGTGGGGAGGAATGGGGCTGCTGCTGCTGCCCAGCAGGAGCCGTGTGGAAAACCACCCTGGGACTTCCATGGGGGTGAGCAATTGCCTTCACGACAAGCAAGCTGAAAAAGAGCCTAACACGCAAAGCACTGCAGCAAAATGTCGAGGGCTATTCACTGCTGCAGCGCATCGAATGAAAGTGGAACCCAGGGAGAAGCAAAACGCAGCTTTCTGGGGGAGGGCGAGTGGGAAATCCCGGCTGTGAAGTACATAGGAAACAACATCCCCGGCCCTGCGGGGTCGCACGGGGTGTTGGGGAAATGAAATGTCCCCAGGTATGGCGCGACAGCCGGGCGCCTCGAGCATCGCCGCGCGGTTCAGCTGCGAGATGCCAATCGTCTCATCAAAGCCAGCTGAAAACAAAACTGAGAAGCAGCTTGTGGTTTTACGATGAGCGTTGGCATAAAAATATTGAGATTTTGAACACCTTCGGCGTGCCGTGAGGAGACACGGGGGGCTGTTTGTGAGGTCCCTGATATTTAGCGAGGTTTGTGGCTGTGGATCTGGACAGCTTTTTGCTGCCCTCTCCTCTCCCCAAAGGCAGGCAAGGGGCCATCGGGGCCATCAGCAGGTGAGGAATTAGAATCAGAGAACCATTAAGGCTGGAAAAGGTCACCAAGTACAACCCCAACCCCACCCCCCCAACCACCGTGCTCACTGCCCACGTCCCTCAGTGCCACTTCCCCAAGGTTCTGTAACACCCCCCATGACCCCACCACCCCCTGGAGTGCCCCTTTCCTTACATTCCATCCCCTAAAAGCAAGGCGCACAACAGAACACAGACAACAAGGTGTCGGAGCCCTCGTGGGTTGCGCAAACCCAGCGTGTGCCCCTTCCCCGGCGTTCTGGGGAGGTGCTGCTCCAGCAGCAGCGCTCTCAGCCCAGCGCTTCCTTTCGAGCAAAGCCCTTTCCCTCATTTCTGAGTCATTAGGAGATCTAAGCGCAGAAACACCGCCAGCTTTCAGAGCACAAATTACGGCAGGGATGAGCCCGGCAGCACGCTCCAGCCTCGCCTTGCCGCCCAGCGGCGTGTGCAATCCCTTACTTCGTGTAAATACACGTCAGACTGTACGCATTCCTATTGACACGCACAAAGTGCCCATCGCCGGGCTGATACACAGCGCCTAAAGCAGAAAATCAGCCGAAAAATGGAGGAAAAGCCGCACCTTCGCAGCCACCCCTGGAAACCAGAGGCACCCCGGGGTGCCGCAGCCGAGGCGGGGGCGCTGTGTGCGGGAGGAGGGCGGCAGCACCCGCGCCTGCACCGGGCGAGATGAGCTCGGCGATAACGCACAGACAGACGGTGCCTCAGCGCCCCGTCGGGAACGGCCACGGGTGGGTGTTGGGAGTGCCGAGCCCCGGCGAAGTGTCCTGAAACACTCATTTCAGACAAGCGTATGCAAATCAACGGTATATAAGGCTAAACCCTCCCACCTGGGGTCAAACCACATCCCATTATAGTGCGGCGCTGCGCTGAGCCGGTGCCGGGAGCGGGGCCGTGCCGAGGGCTCCCCGGCTTCTCCATTTTGCAGCAGCGGGGCCCCAGCGGATGGGAGCGAGCGGGGGGCCCCCAGAGCCACCCCATGCCGTTCGGGATAACCCTCCTGAGCGCTTAGGGTGGTAGATCACGGGATCGTTACGGCTGGAAAAGACCGCTAGGATTATCCAGTCCAGCTGTCGGCCCATCCCCACCGCGCCCACCAACCAACCGTGTCCCTCAGCCGGGACCCACGCACCGCCCGCATAGATCTGGAGATGTTTGCCCCAGCCGCGACGTCGGCTTTGCAAACCAAAATGCAGTGGGGAGGAGAGGGTGGGAGGGGAAGGGTGGTGTGTGTGTGTGGGGGGGGAAACAATTTGCTCGCAGCTCCGAGTCTTTGCCGGGCTCCCGGTGGAAGGAGAAAGGCTCCCGCCCGTTATACAACAGGGATTGTTTATCCCTGGGTTAGCGATGTTTGCTTTGGAGCCTCTCCAGCCTCTCACACACGCCATCAAAACACGCCGCGAAAACACCGAGCGCCCGCGGGCGGCAGCAGCGCAGCGCAGCGCTTCGTGCAGCGCACACGGCTGCAGCTCCGTCCCGCAGCGCTGCCCGCGCAGTGCGAAGCGCCGGCAGCCCCGGTACCCCAACGCCCCGGCCGGCCTTGGCCCGCGGGCTCCCCCCGCTGCCAGGAAAGCGCATCTCCAGCAGCGTCCCTTCCTCATCGAATCGTCTATCAGAAAACGCGTGCATCGAGAAAGCAGAAGCGTCGGCAAATAACCCTGTCGGCCAACAACCCTGTCGGTAAAAACCAAGAGCAGGGAGGCAAGGGAACGGGAGCACCGTTTCCCAGCTCACGTTCCCCAAAAGGTGATGCTCCTCCTGCGAGGTTTGGCCCCTCTGCGTCACCCCGGGCCCGCGGGGCGGGCAGTTGGGGCTTCATGGCTTTGCGGAATCCCGGCTCGCGTTAATCAGGACGCGGTGTTTCCAGCCCCGAAGCAAAGCCTGCGTGACTGCGGGAAGGTCGCGCCGAGGGATGGCGACGAAAGCGGCCCGCAGCCGAATCTGCTGACTCATTTTTGGCCGCCTGGGGAGGTGCAGCACCTCTTGCCTCCGCCATTCTGTTCCCTGGGGTTTTCCCTCTCCCCTTGTTCGAGCAGGAGCTGAATTACCAAAAGCGCTCATCACGTGGCCCCGAGAGTGCAGACCCAGTTTCATTTACCGTAAGAGCACAGGCTCGAAAATACTCCGATTTCCCGCAGAACAGAAGATCTGCACTCTGCTGGGAGACGCAGAAGGCAAGAGCTCGGCGCCACATTTTGGGTCCCCGCATCCCACTCACCTGAGATATTTCCTCGTGGGGAAGAAGCCCTCCGTGCCCGGCTCACGCTCCGTGGGGCTGCCAGTGCCAACCCGCTGCTGCGCTCCGGCATCCCCACGGATCTCCTGTGCTCCCGCTCCAGCCGGGGCCCTGCAGGAGGAACGCACCTGCCTTAGCAGGATAGGATGCCGTGCGAGGAGTGCTGCCTTCACAAAGCAACTTTCAGCAATTGACACCAGGCGGCCGGCGCGTCCACAGGTGTGAGCAGCGGGATGCTGCGATGGATGGATTAGCAGTGCTGCAGGTTGGCTTCAGTCGGGGAGGTGCGTGGAAATAATACGGGGGGGGGGGGAAGATGCAGAGGAGCCACGCTCGCTGCACCAGGGCAGCAGCATCCCTGTCCCGTGCCGTATGGATCTGTCTCATCCTTCCCAAGCTCCTGTCTGGGTTTATAGGGAGGAGCGGATCGGGGCGGCTTTCCCACGGCTGCTGGCCAGCCTTTTGGGAAGCACGCGGGGTTTTTCCCATCAGAAATTGACTTCGCTATGGGAAACTGTGAGCCGGCTGGGAGCAAGAGGCAGAAATGGGGATGGGAATCAGGCAAAGGCTTGTAGCTTTTCAAATCCAGTGGGAAAACTCCCACGTGGAGTGAAGGCAGAGGCCCTAGGAAGCCCTGGGAAAGGTCTCGCTTCCGAGGGTTTGCAGCAAAACCCTGAGAAAGAGATAGGGACAGAGGCCCTGCGTGTCCCCCAGGGTGGCAGATGGCCCCAGGGGCAGCCTGGGGAGGGCTGGGGCCAGGCTCCCATTGCAGGGCGAGTGCAGCCCCACGCTATTGCTTTTGGCAGCACCGCTCTCACTCTTCCACTCCTTCCTTATTTAAAGAGCGAGTCGTATTTTCTGCCATTCCAAATAAGACCTATTAGAAGGCCAGGAGCGGAGCGGAGGAAAAGTTGCTGAGCTCAGACTTTGTAGGGATAAACGGATTTCTTTGAAAAAGTACAGAAGAGGAAAAAAGAAAAGAAAGAAGAAATCCCAACCTCTGGCTACCTCCAGGCAGGAGGAGCCCAGCACTCCAGCACTTTGGGTGCATGTGCTGTTGGCCATCAGCCCACCGCGCTGTGCGCACCATCAGCTTTGGCTCTCGGTGGCTGCAGGAACGTGCACTTGCTGCCCAAGCAGCTCCACGGCTGCTGCAGCACCCGAGAAGGAAAAAGGGAGTGAGAGGAGTCAGTTAGCTCCCTCCCTGCTAATAGCTTCAAGATGTGGCTGCCGGAGCCTCGCGCTGGAAGTGCTGTGCTGCTTCATGGCCAGCTTGGCTGCTGCTCGAGGGACAGAGGGAAAACCCCAGGGTGATCCTGAGAGCTGCTGCCAGAGGTGTCCAAGTACGGCACCTTCTGTGCCCTAATAGGTGGAGGTGCAAGGGGTCACCCCCACTAGCATCACTCGAGCATCCCATGGACAGCAGCAGGATGGAATATGCTGGGAGGGGAGCAGTGGAGTGCCATAGTGCTCAGCCTCCCATCCCTTCCAAGGTTGGCCCCTGCCCCTGGGATTTCTCAAGAAGAAGTGAAACTTTACTTTTAGGGATGAAAGGTGCCACTGTGGGCATGAGGAGGCAGAGGACAGCAGCACATGCGGATGGGCTGAGGGCTGGGAAATGCTCAGCCTGCCCCCAAGAGCCTCCCACCCCAAACATCACAACAAAAAGTGAAGCAAAAAGCCTTGCTTTCATCATGGGCTGTGTGGAAAAAGCTGCTTTTCTGGCAGAACTTCTGGAGCCCTTTAAGCAGAAAGCCCTGAGCTCCTCCGCTGTGCAGGGGTGTGCTTTGCTTGGAGCTTAATGAAGAGATGGAGGTGTCAGCTAAGAGGAGACGGTTGGGTTTTTGGGGTGGGGTTTTCACATTTTTCTTCGACTTTTCAGGAAGAAAAAAGAAGCTGGTGGAAAGCTTGCAGCCAGGGAGTGCTGGCAGTGCGCCCAGGGTGCAGCAGGAGGTGGGAGAACGCTGTGCTGCACGGAGGGAAGAAATAAAACAGGACCTGGAGAAGAGAATTTGGGGAAGAGGAAAACCAAGAGAAGAAAACGTGGGGAAAGAAATGGGAAAAAAAAAAAAAAAAAAAAGAGAGTGCATTACTGCCCCTCACAGTGGCCAAAATGCCACGGGTGCCCGGTGTGCCAGCACCTGCCTGCTCGCGGCGCACAAAGCAAGGCGCTCAGTCACAGCTAAACCATGAAAGAAAAACCACAGCGACCTGAAGAGCTTCTGAGTCACTCCCCAGCTGGGACATTCCTCCTGATCTCACTGGCACACATGGGTGGCTTCGGAGCACGGTGGCACTTGGGGCTCCGTGTGTGGAGTGTGCTGGAGCAGGCGGCAATAGCTGTGCTCCCTCGTCCTGCTCTTTTCCCTTCTCTCTCATGGACTGTCCCACTGACGCAGTGAGGAGGAGCGGGGTGGCAGCGGGGCCGACAGAGGTCACTGTTGCCGAAGAATGGCACACCACCCAAAAAGGGGAACTCTAGGGGAAAAGAAGGCATTGGGCCGGGCAGGTTTTGAAAAAGGAACCTGCTGCAGTGGGGATGGGCGCGGGGAGGCAGGAGGGGAGAGCCAAGGGGAAAGCTGTGCTTTGGGGCAGGCACGTGATGGCACTGGGTGGCTCCAAGGGTTGGGGACGCTGCGTTCTGCTCTGGCCCCATGCAGGGATTCAGATGTGAGTAAAGCAAAGGCAGCCAGCACACAGCTGGTCAGGGTGAGGAACATCCCTGTGGTTGCCCAAAGCCCACGCACAAGAGCTGGTGGGTGCAGCATAACCCCCCCTGGGCACCACAGCTGTCAGCCCACAGCTCGAGACTGCGCTCCTGGTCCTGCCAGATGCGAGATGCAGTCAGGAGAAGGGCCCCAGCTGCCCCAAGGCGCCCCTCCTCAATCATCCATCTCCCCAGCACGCATCTCCACAGCACCCACCGAGCAGAACACTTGCAGTTTCAACACACAGCACTCAACATTATCTTCACCCCGTGCCGAGGGCAGAGCCCAGCCCAAGCATCACACAGCAGCACGAGAACCACAGGCGTTGCAAAGACGGTATAAAAACACTTTTGCAGTTGAACGTGCAGCAGATAAATGGGTTCAAGTGCAACAGAAACTCCGAGCAGACAAAGCAGCCACGCTCAGCATTTTTAGTGTCTCACAAAGCCAGCAAGCAGCACCTTACCCTGGGCGGCCGGGGGAGCGGGCACTGAGATGAGCGCGGGCTGCGCGTGGCCGGGAGCGAAGGCCGCTGTTTGTAACGGGCGCCAGAGCTGCTGAGCTGAAACTCCCCCCCACGCTCTGCCCAGATCATTGGTCCAGGTCGCAGCGGTGGCTGCTTTCAAATTCTGTTAAAAGCTTAAAAAGGAAACAGGAAGCCTCTCGGCTTCGCGCAGCTCGCACACACGCACACCCACGCGCCCGCCTTCCTGCAGGCAGCTCCCGGCTGCGCTGCCAGCACCGTGCTGGACACGCCAACATCTGCGCTCCACAGCTCCTTCCTCAGCTGAGCTCCCAAATCTTTCATTTTGGGGTTTGGTGCAGCAGGATCAGCAGTCGGCAGCCCTGTGCTGGTGGCCAACTGCCAGCCAAAGCATCACCTATCCCTCTGGGCGGCGACAGCACCCTCTCACAGGCACCTATCAGACTTTTGTAAACCCAGAGGAGGATGTCAGCCTCCCCCAGCCAGGAGCACATAAGGCAGAACCAAAACCAAGCAGCAGCTCCCAGAGCTTCCCCTTCCCAAGTCAGCAGTCGGCCCATTGCATTCAAGGTTTCAAAACCACCTCGAGTTTTCTGCAAAGCCTGTGCCTGGCACATTTCCCCATTCGTGGAAATTTTGCCACTGCTCAGGTGCTCAGGCAGAGGCCATCTGGGAGGGGATAGAGTTCAGCCTGAAGCCCCGAGGTTTATTAACTCACACACCAAAGGAGGTGCCTGTGGAATAGGTGGGTTTTGGTTTTCTTTTCATAGAACTAAAACCTAACGTGTCTGTCTTCAGCTGCCACTGAGGCACTGCCAGGTGCTCCCCTCTCTCCCAAACGCAGATCCTCCACCTCCTCATGCACTCCAGGCAGGAACTTCCTTCAGGTCACATCTGATTCCCTGCAGCACACACTGCTCCACCCAGTGATCAGGCTCACCTTCTTCTGCAGCCCCTGTTCTGACCCAGAGCCAGCTGCAGGAGCTGGAGGACAGGCAGCCCAGGTCACTGGGAGCAGCTGAAGGGCAGCTATTCTGAGTTCTGTGCTTTGTCCATCACATCAGTTAACCTCCCTTGGAACAGAATATCGACTTTCCTGTGATAGGTGCCCAAAGTTCCAAACAGCTTTAGAAAAAAAAAAATGAGGGGAAGGAAATGGGATTTGTCATGGGCTCAACACGGCTGGAACGCAACTCTTCGCTTCAGGACATCTTAAAACCACTGAAACCTCAGTTACTACACAAGGATTCTTTAGAAAAAAAAAAATTACAAACTTTAAGTGTTCTTACACCTTTTGCTTTCTCCATCATCACTCTTAGTTGTCTTCATCCATTTCTCCCCTCCCTAAGGCCCTCTGGCTCCCCTGTGTGAGGGTTTGGAGAAAAGGAGATCAAAGTCACTGCAGAAGATCAAACTTCAAGTTTCAGAATACACAAGCCCAACAACTTGGCTCTGGCTGCTCTTCTAGAAGTAATCATTCAACCTCTGGCTGCTTTTATTGGAGTAACTCCACCTGTTTTATGAAAAATTAAGTGCCTTGCCTGCCCAGAACAAATAGAGAGCAGCCGCGCTCCAAGTTCAGTGCGCTGGGGAAACACATCAGGAATTGTAGCAGAGATGAAGGAAACACAAATGAATGCCCAATTATTTAAATTGTCTGCAAGTAGTTTCAGTTCTTGCCCAGACATAACGTAACGTAGTGGAGGCAGGTGTTTTCTCAGCAGCAACTGACTAATTGCAGAACAAAGGTTACAAAAGGAGAGAGATGTAAACAGTGCAGTATTGAGTGTATCGTGGACAAGTCGGAGCAAAACAGTTCAGACCCAAAGAAACCTTATGCCTATAGAACAGATTCTACTTTAGGCTCTGTGAGTGGGAAAAAATGGCATGAATGAGACTGAAGGATCATGTCAGTTCTTGAAAAGCACACTTGGCAAGATGCAAGCAGCACGGCAGGTGGCTTGCTTTCCCTTCCAACCCAAGCCCCAAGAGGAAAAGCAAGTCTGGCATCTTCTGGGCTGCTCATCTCCTGACATCTACAGGACCTCATGGAAGCAGATTATGATGCACTGCAAGCAAGGAAGCTATAAAAACAAGGAAGTTATGTGGTTCCAGCCAAGGTCTTTTCAGAACTCAGCACAAAGTATGTACTTGAAAACAATCTTTAGTTATGAAAGTAAATTTATTATTTGTTCACTTTTACACCATTTCTTATTCTCCTAACAGTTTATACTGTTGGTCACAGTTATCACAAGGGGCAAGACTGAAGTTTGTTGTTTGTGAAGTTCCAAAAGAAAGTACATTTTTACCTGGAAGTTTTTGAACAGCATGGAACAACACTGGCTCTGTCGCTCAGTAACCTCATGTAAAATGAGCACAACGTGGACTTCCATGCCAGAACACTACAGCACCATGGACTGGGGATTTTTAAGCAACACAGGAGCAAGCCTTAGTAATGCACGAACCAGCACATTCCACTGCTTGAACTTCAAAAGCATCTCGGAGAAGTTGGTGATTCCTGGAGAGATGACAGAAAGCAAGAAAGCAATCACATACTGGTGTAACACTTGCACAGGAATGGAACTATCAAGAGAGGAAAGTGTCAGTGTTCAGGGAGAATTTCTGGACACACACCACCAATTTTGCTGTAACGCCTGTTAAAAAGCAAGTCCTTGTAGCAGAATTTTAAGCCTTCTGTGTCTTCAGACATCTCTGTCTCTGGATCTCCAATCAGAATGCCACTGGAAACCCCAAAGGGAATGCTAACACTGTGACTGGGTACTTACAGGAAAGATTGAAGGACACTTAAGATAGGGCTAGCCTAAAGAAAGGAATGCTTACTCCTGCCATAGGCCTCCTCATCTAGTTCTGCTGCCTGTGAGGATCTCATTTCCTGCAGGTCTGGAGAAAGCCAAGACATCCATAGTGGATAATGCTGGCTGCTCTAGTCCTGCATCAACTCCTGTGCCCAGATCCAAGGCAATTAACAAAGAATAAAAATTGATGTTAATGGCTTTCAGAGAAGCACAGCCACGTAATGGAGAAGGATGCACTTAGTCCAGCATACCAGATCAAACTCAAATGCACGCATCCACCCAAATTCAGCATGTGCTCCAGCCTTACCTTCCAGGCCTCCAGCTGCCAGCTGACCAGGCAATGGGACTGAGTGGTAAACAAGGAAGCATGCCAGCATGTTCTGCTGGGATTCATCTTTAAGCTGCCTGCTTAAGTAGGAACGCAGGCAGACATCTCCTCCAGCTGCAATGCATGAGACACACTGATGAAATTTAGGGAGCATGTGAAGATGGAAGAAAAGGTGAGACATCACAGTGTATCACCAGGAAGAGCCTGCTGAAAAGTCTCCATCTCCCCATAGGAGGTGGGCTAAGGGTTTTCTTTAAAAACCTCCGTCCTTCTGTTACATTACCCTACACCTTGCTTTCTGCTGTGCTCATCCCCCACTCTTGCTCTAGATAATTATCTTAACACAAGATTAGAGAAATTTTCCCTAACATAGCATAAAATCTTCAGAGTTATTAAAACCTCCCACACACTACAACTATCACACTTAATTCAGTGGATGCTTCACTCCGAATGCACTACACACTAAGAAAACTCAGATGGGGCGACCAACCTTCAGTTTTGGCACCACAACCATACACGAGGAGATAACATTCATGCACATGCAAACACAGAAGTACTCAAGCAGAACAAAAAAAAATCAATAGTACAAACACCATATTACTAGTTTCCTGCTAACAGGGAGTACCTCACAATCATTTCTGGAGACTTTCCAATTGCAGTATCATTAGGTGGTCAGAGAACACTCCAGCATTTGTATTTTTGGTGTTAATATTTGAGAGATTAAAGCCTCAGAAAAAGAGCAACTATTTCGAGGGCAGTAGCTGGAGCTCATTGATTGCACTCTATCAGTCAAACAGAGTGCATTAACCCAGTCTTTCCCTGAAAGACTTCCAGTACCACATTGAAGAAGGTCTAAGCAGTAAGCTGGTAGGCAAGCTATGAAAGCAGCAGTCACACATGAGCAAGACTTCAGACCTCTGTGTAAACTACACTGCTGAAGAATTCCCTTCAATTGTAAAACCCATCCTTTTTGTCTCAGCTAAGCAATATATGATCCTAAGGCTAAAATACATTCTCTTCAGTTACCATTTTTCCAGTGCTTTTAAGCAAAAGTCAACCTAAATCAGCAAGATGAGGATAACACTGCATCGTGACCACAGCTGTAGGTTTAAAGTCAGTTCTCCATACCTTGAAGCCACTGATCCAGAGCTTTATCAATAGTGCACTTCATCACAGGCAGAAATTCAGAGTTCATGAAGAGTCCTCTGTTTGGATTCCTGCTCATCCTCCCCTGGTGACATCTAGAATTGAAGAATTCTAGCACCAGCTTTATCTGCCCCAGCTCAAATGTCTCAGACATTTCTCCTCTTTCCAATCTCCTCACAGCCTAGCAGAGGGAAACACAAAGCAACTGTGAGAACAGGAACTCAACAAAGAAAGAAAAGGAACCTTAAAAACTCCTCTCTCCAACAGGATCCCCTTTTAGCCATCAGTTAACCTCATTGTGTAATTACAGTTTTTACAGCCTTACACTATTTTCCAATTTGCTTTTAAAATCACCACTCTTCCTATAAGCTCACCAATGTATCCCCCATTCTTTATTTCCATAGGAGTGTATGCAATGCACATTCTTCTGCCAAAGCACAGTTTAAAGAAAACAGTTACAATAAACACAGTATTTACTTCACCTGATCTATTGCTATGTACGTGGGCAGCATCTCTGGTTTTTCTTGGGTAACGCACTCATAGAGAATGGAAGAGAAAAAATCCAGCATCTCCTGTTTCTGATAAAACACACATTTTACAAAGTGCACACTGCTCCAATTTCCTTCCACAAGTCAACCCATCCACTGATGTTCCACAAATTGATGATAGCCGGGCAACGCCGAGCAGCTTGCTTTCCTTCTCATGATTATTAACACGGGGTGTGACACAGCTGTATTTTACTTGCTCCCTTAGGTGACTTTGTGCAGAGAAATACAGAGCCCTCTTCTGCAGTGACTCCACCTAAACGCTGCAGGACACTGCACAGGACTCTCAGGATTTGGTCAGTGCATTCTGCAATGAACACAGCACAACCATTGGTGTATTTTGTAGCTTAACCAACTCTGAGGTTGCATGAACAACTGAAGAGTTAGTGCTATTTCGCACTAAAAGCATCCCTCAGAAAACTCCCAAAGGACTGAATTTCGTTCCTCACATCTTAACTGATTTCTTTTCCACTTTTCCACCTTTGACTCATGAAAAAGGAAGCACAGTTCACATGTACACATCATACCTGGCCCATGTTCACGGTTGGTTTGCAAAAATACTCAGCAAACAATAACAGAGCAGGATCAGATGTAAAAGCAGAAATATCTTCTGGCTACAAAATAAATTAAAATACACTCTTAAAACGAGCTTTTTGGTTTCATCACACAAATGAAATAGTGATTTATACCCATCTTTTCCTTCCCCAGTACATAAGTGAGAACGCTGCAACCTATGAGAAGCACATCAAGGGCAGGATCTGTTTGATATTTGTGTTAAACACACGTTTGCATTGCAGCTATTGGCCTAAGTTCCCTGCATGCCTTAGGAAAGCCACCAGACTCCTTCTCTCTCAAGCAAAACAAATGACTTCAGTACCCGTAACCTGGTGGCAGTGCTACCTGCTAGAAATAACACAGCCCAAACCTGCTCTGCTTCCCTTTGTCTTTCCAGGGGTGGCACTGTCAGTTCCTCACAGCTTGTCCTTGGACACTCCTCTTACGTGACATTACTTTACAGCCAGATCTCTTTTTAAACAAAGTTTTACCAGCTTCCACCTCTATTTGCCACGCTGTCTGCACAAGAACCAGTAAGGCAGTGATACCTTGAATGACCGAGCTTCATTTCCATGAGTGATGGTCTGTGCTGAGAAACTGCGCCAGCCCATGGGATCCTCCTTGTAGGAGAGCTGCCCAGCTCTCAGCTTCACATATAAGACGCCACCCTTTGAAAGAATTGATCTGCAATAACAACAGCAGTGCTTACTTTACATTGGCAGACGCACACAATGAGGCTGACCTGCAAAATCAACATGAGCTGCACAGCTCATATGTAATATCCCCAGACTTATGCTTTGCCTTGATTACTTAAGCTTGCATAAACATAGAAATGTTGGTATCTTCAAGGGCAGGCTGCTATTAAATGGTGATGTGGAGGCAGGCAATGGTGACGAAAACAGGGTAAGCCCTGCTAACACAAGGAATGTAACTTCCTGAAGCAAGTTTTTGTCCAGCACCAAGGAAAACCACGCAAGCTGGCAGCCACAGCTTTAAAAGCATGCTGTGATTCTGGGCAAGTCTTCCCTCAATGTAAAGTAAACAGAAAAGACCCAACACAACCATTCCTCCCCACCCCTGCCCAAACCTACAAATAAAAGCATGTAGCAGTTCAAAAATTACAAGACTTAAAAAAGTTGCAAAGCAGCAGCATGTTTACATGATTCAGAGTGTAGGCACTGGCACCTCTAAAACAACTAAGTTCTCCATATTGAAATTAACTACTTAGCATAACATCACAGCAGCATCTTCTACTAGGGCAGGAAAAAAGATTTTTCACATATGTTTTTACCTTCAAAACAATGTCGGCCAGGTCCCTGACATTTGAAAGGGCTGGGACAAGACAGTGTAACTGGTGCTGTGACAAGAGGTGGCAGAGTCAAAGCATCTGGAGTCCCAGAGAGCAGACAGAGCCAAAAGGCAGCGAGCCTCAGCCACCCGTGCTGCTTCATGCTGTGGCAGTTCTGACAGGCTCTTTTGAGGCCAACAAGCACTGAAGTGTGAGCAGCCTGTGCAGAAGGACAAGCTGTGCTGTGCCAGCTCTGGTGGGTGCAGCAGATGACTCAGGATGTGTCTGCTGATCTGGAGGACTCTGCACTCTGCATCAGCTCTGTCTGTTATCACTAAAGGCAAGGACAAACAGCCACAGCATTGTAATGCCTAACTTAATCTCAATGGTGGCATTTCATGTAACTGGAACAACTATGCTGCTGCTGAAAGATGCAGCTGGCTCCTTTTACACTACTCATGGAGACAAGTAACACTGTAGGCTGCCAGAAGCACTAAGAGAGAACGATTTTACTCACAGATACTGTGATTCCGGTAAGATCTCTGTTTTTCACAGTTGCCCAATGGAGAGTTAAAAATGCAGTAAGCATTGTATACCTCACGTAACATCAGAGAAATTGTATTTCACAAAGCGGTAACTGCTGGCTAATTACTGTATCAACAGCCTGGGAAACATGACATCACTACAACTCAAAACTAAACTAAAACCATGAGATTCAGATGGTTTCTGGTGCTGCTAAAATCCCGCTACCAATATCTGTGGTTTTTACTATCAGGTTTTCCCCTGACCTGTTTTTGCATGAATTATTCTCATCGACAGGTGAAACCAACTACGCAGTTTCTTTCTTCACTTTAAAGCACTGTCAAATGCACAACAGCAAACTGATCAAAACCAGACTGCTTTGCAAACCGTAGGTGTTACAAGTATGGAGTTTGTTGGCTTTTTTTTTTATATTTTATTTTGAAAAAACACTACAAGGTTATTATTCATTGAAGCACTACAAATAATACTTACTTGAGATGATTTGTTTCGTTGCTTAGATCTATTAGAAGCTCCCAGTACCGTGGTCCCTTCACTCTGATCTGTTGATTTAAGCATTTTTATTATTAAGTATAACCAGAAATGTAAAAGTTAGAGTCTTCTACATAAGCCTAAAGCTCCCTCTGCCCTTACAAGGGGAAACAACCTTTTATCATGCTACCCACTCTGAAAACATGAAGGAGGGCTTAGCTTTGTCTCCCCTGCATGCAGCTTTTGGCACAGGGAAATCCCTGCTACATCAGATCTTGAAAGTGTGACAGCCAAGACCAAAGAGAAGCACGTGCCACGAGACAGCATGTGCACTTCATAGTGACAACTGTCCTCAGAGCCACTGCTACAGGACAGCATTGTTCAGAACTTGGCTAGTGTTGGACACTGGATCAAAGAAACTTCAACTGCTCCTGCACCATGGGCAGCACAAAACCCAGGTGATCACGTTCCCCATTAAACACAGACTTCTTTTACCTGCTTCAGTAAGTGAAGCTCTGGAAGAAGTGTGGGTGCCATCATTTCCTCGGTGGTTTCTGCATACCACTGCGTGCCCTTCAAAATGCCATCAGGATTCACAAATTACTAAAGCTCACTTTCATGTGAAAAGAAAGAAAATGTGCTTCTCACAACACAGTTGCAGAGGTCAATCAGTTTCTGTTGCTGAACTCTGAGTAAATACATACATACAGATACATAGCTTAGCACTGCCTTTAACATTACAAGACATAAGCCTGAACTAGAGAGATATTCTCAAGGAAGCATCACCACACAGGAGGCACACAGCTGAAATCCAAAAGCTTGAGAAGGAAGTGATAGTATGGACAGGACTATCCTTCCACAGCAATGAACGTCAGCATCTTTGCCAGACCCACAAAGGACCTGCACTGCAAAACTTCTCCCCCGAAATCTCAGCAGCCCCTTCTTTAGGTCCTTCTCAAGCACCACCCATCTCACATTAATCTACATGAGAATAAACAGTGCAGAAAGCATTCTTCCCCAGAAGGCACATCGTGTAAAGAGACACCAAGTTGCCAGTTTCAGCAGAATTAGAAGGCAGCTGTTAAACCCAGAAACAGCTCCAACCACCTCTATGTCTTTGGAAGTTTTCTTTTTAGAAAGACAAGAAGCATGACTCTGGGTCAGTTATTACACACTTGAAGACTTTGTGGTGCTTTTTATTTGTTCTGTATTCTCCTCTCTACGTGTCATCAAAGCATACGTAACATGTGAGTGGGCTGAACGCAGCCCTTCAATTATTTGCCTAAAGAATCAGGCTTATCTCCACCACAACTTGAAAACAAACCCAAGACTGCAGGCCACAACAATGAAAATAGCACAGCTTTGGTGTATCAGAGTTTTCAGTTGCCTCCCACACCTCCTCAAACACCTTTACTCTTTACCTTGAATGTAACCTCTATCAGTGCATAACAAGGAGTGTTTGAGTCCACATCAACGGGTATCAAGAGCCTTGGATCTGCTGCCAGCACATACAAGTGGCGCAAAGCCTGAAGATGATACCTGTGTGTGGGGAAAGGAAACTCAAGACATGCAGTACAGGCACAGAAAAATCCCAAATATTAAACTGCACACAGCTCAGTAACTGCATACAGCTGTCAACTGAAGCAAAGTGAAATTTGGAGTAATTCAGCAGGTTTCCAAGACTTCCTTAACATGGCATGCTTCAGCTAACAAGACAGGACTCCATGGATTTTAATTAGAACTGATTAAGAATCATTAATGGACAGATTTTGCATGACTCTTTTTGCTGAGCAAGCTGGAACACACAAGTCATAGTAGCACAAGCAGAGGCCTCAGGACACCTGTTTGCATTTCCTCACAGATCAATGATCAGAGCCATCTTACTACTTCTGCTTTTTACATTTCTGCAGGGGAAGAACCTGCACAAAATTAGCCATGAGGTGCCTATATAAACATTCTAGAGGATTTCTCTATATAACCTCAGTTATAAGGAGATTATTTAGCCTGAGAGTTAAGGAAATTTAAACTTTAAAAAACAAGAACTATGCAAACTCTTACCTATTGTCTGTGCTGTGAACAGGGAAGTGAGGGTATAGAGCACAAAGGAGAGCAGCAATGGAAGAATTTGAAGTGCTCAGTGAATACCTGTTGAAAACACATTATCTATTAGCTTTAGTGCTAACAAATACATGCCACTACCAGACATTCAACATGTTTTGGCCTCCTGCAAGAGGGAAGGACAGTAACAAAGTGCAGAGAAGGAATTTACAAGTATGTTCCCATTAAAAAAAAGAAAGTAAATCACACATTGCTCCTGCTTTTGCAGAAAAGGTGGAAAACAAAAAAAAACAGCCTTAGGAAATGGCAAGTTACCTTCCTCCTCCCAGAAAGAGAAGCCCCAGAGCCATGTGGTGAGCCAGATGGAAGCCGTAGTTCATCTCTCCGCCGGTCTTCTTGTGCATGAAACGGCAAAGCTGAAGAACTTTCAAGTTTCCAGAGCCAGCCACCACCATCGCAAGAGACAGCAGCAAGACGCTCAGGCACGTTTCGAGATTATAGTGACCTATCTTTGTGTACAACAGGGAAGGTGTCATTACACTTCTGCGGTCAAATGCACACTTCTGATCTGTCTACTAGGCTGCTGTCTACCCCAGAGTTTGAAAACCACATTCCACAGAAAGAGGGAGAGTGGAGAAACAGTAAAGTCCTTAACAATGATTCACAACCCTGCTACATTCTGTAAGTCTGTACTACATACAAGAGAAAGGGATGGTTCTGCTTGCATTAAAGTTTCAGTGAGGGTAATCAAAGTAGGGAGAAAACTTGGAAGAACTCACTATAGAAGCTGTTGGTGCTGACAAACTTTTCAGGAAATCTGTTGCATATTTGTCCTGGAAAGGAAAGAAATGCATACTGAATAGAGATGCACAGGATAAGCTATAGCTCCACGGGTTCAAGGTGAAAAAAAATCCAACCTCTTACCAAGCAGTTAAATGCTGCCTTATTTTCTGAGCCAGCAAATCGAAAGCCAAGTGACAAACATGCCCCAGCAATGATGTAGACATGAGCTTGCCTAATAAACAACACAGACAGGAATTGACTAAGCACTCCTCTTTTTTATTAACCTGAGTATGCATCACAAGCTCTTATAATAAAAGATAATAGAAAAAAAAAAAAACAGATCCTCTCCATTACAGAAAACAGAATAAATTCCCCAAATACCAAGGGAAAGACTTGTTTGAGCCTAACATGTCTTTAAAAGTTCAGCTGCATTTTTTTTTCAGAAGCAGAACTGGGCTTTGTAAAATATTCTTTTATCTGCAATCTCATCTTTTACAAGTTACTTACATCAGTGTTTCTAAACTCAGGTCTTCTGATGAAGGAAGCTCTGTTGCATGAAGAGGTATACTGTTCTCTCTTATGATCTATAAAAAAGCACCAGAGAAAAATGAATAGAGGGAAACCTCTCTAAGCCCTCCAGCCATCAAGGGTTCATGTGATACGAAAAAGGTCTGTTTCAAAGGAACACAAAAGTTAGCTTTTCTTTGACATGCTATTGCTAAAACAGTTTTCTAAACAGTATTTCTAAAACAATGGCATTATTATGTCAGAAGTGTGATAGTGTTCTATGTTCCTAAATATCAGAGAAAGCAGAACAGGATGAGACCTTGTGAGGCCAGGGAATCCATCTCCACCCTCTATTTCTGAGAGATATTATCTAATTTGCTCTTAAAAATTCCACACAACATATCCTGGAATATAGTTGATCCTCCTGGAGAAGAGTTTTGCACCCAGTTTGTTTGGTCATTGTGGAGGAAAGTTTAACTCCTTTCCCCCTCCAGCATCATTGCCATGAAGAATTCCATCCCATAATGCTAAATGGGATGCAAGCCCATAACAGTCGAAGGGCTCCCATAACAGTCAAAGAACAGTCGAAGAATCCTGCATAACCATCATCTCTGTCACACCAACAAACTTAAAATGTGCTCTGATGACACATTGGGCCAAAAACACCAGACGTCTCAGAGGATGGGAAGTCCAGCAGTCTTTGGTCCAAGCCCATGCACAAAGAAAAGCCATCTTCAAAGACAGACCAGATTTGCTCAGGTTATCTCATCAAATTCCACTCTGAATGATCTCAAAGCCAGAGGTTCTGGGCTTTCCTTCTAATATCTGACCACTCCCCCTGCAAACACCATTTCCTTACAATATAACAGAAATTCTCATGATGCAATCTGTGTCTGTTACAGTCATCTTTTCTGCCCCTCTTCTCTGGCCTCAGTGTGATAAGTGAGCAGTGCTAACTGTTAGCTCAGCCCATAGTCTCTCCTAAATCAAATCACGTCTCCCATGTTAAGGAAATGCAGCAGATTAACACATGCTTTACTGCACAGCTCATGTAACTGAGGAAATGTTCACCTGCACAAGTCAGCAAGGTGTAAAATCAGGAAGCAGAAATACCTACTTGAGGCACGTTGCTATCAACCCATTCAGTGCTGGGCATGATGTCATCCCACAAAATCAGGCACCGAGCCAAGGTCTAAGAAAGCGACAAAGCCAAAAGGTAAGAAAAAATACATCAATGTTAGTTTTTAACATATTACATGCATCTAGAAATGCAGCCCTCCATTAGGAGCTCCATTGCTGTTTCTTAGCTTTCATATTAGAAATGGCAAAACAGCTTTTGTTTTATTGTGATTAAAATTCTGCTTGGAGAATAAAGAGCCACAGAATAAGCCCTTGGGGAGTCTGTAACTTTAGCTGGTAAAGTGACAAGAAAGCACATTACTGCTCCCACAGATGCCGAAGCTTAACTGTTTTTCAACATTGAAAATTAATTTGGGAAAAGGTACAAAATGATCACTTAAATGTTTAATTTACTCTTATTTGAGACGTATTCTTCAACTGTTTCTCACCAAATTCTGTCTCTCTAGCTTAGTGTAAGAAGCAAGCAGAGACTTTTTGAAGGTATGATTCTAGCTGACAAGTAAAAGAGCAGCTCTCTGTAGAAAGGGTTCTGCATGACAGGCATATGGAGTTTATTAAAAAGATGGATGTTTACCATCAGTAAAAAGACTGAGAAATAAAACAAAAATCTTACTCTCAATAAAAGGAACTCTGGTTTTACAAAGTCCAGTAAGTACATGGTATCTGGTGCTTGAAGCCAATCAGCAATGGATCTGCAGAGCACAGTAAAGGAACAGGATTTCCAGATTGTACTACAGCAACACAAAAACCTGAGTGAGCCACACGGGGCAAAGCCAACATTATGGCAGCTTAAACCCCTATCACAAGCTACAGCAAAGTGCTTGAGTAACTCCAAGGTTAATACCTGTTATTTGTCTTTAGGTAGATCATAGCAAAGGCAAGCGTGGCTCCTGGACAAGTAACATCCACATTTATTGTGTCTCCTTCCTGTGAAAACACAAGCGCACACGTGTACACTAATTGACTAGAAGAGGTGATGCGAGTAAAGATTCAAGGTCACTTCATTCATCGAGATACAGACTTCTGTAGACTTCTGAGCTAATATTGCTTTCCCCTCAAACGAGAAAAGAACATCAATGCATACCTTAATTTGGTAACTGGGAGACTTGTGCTTCTCCCTGTGCATTCCTGCTTGGAACCGCCTGTGACCCCCAACCATGTACTGGTAAAGCTGCTCAGGAACGTTGAGATCTGACATACCTATCAGATTACTGCCATGCTAAAGAAGAGAAGAAATGAAATAACAGTCAAATGTTTCCTTATATGACAAAAAAAAAAATTTGGCCAAGGGAGGGTTTGATGATGAAATAATTCTCATTAGCCCTGCCCCAATATACAACGATTCTTCTACTAATCGCAGCTGAAATGAAAAGCAGCACTTACTCCCAAGCACACCATGCCCAAAGCTAGTCCAGAAGCCAGTGAATAGGACTCCCTGTCTGTGCAGTACTCCATTTCTGGTCCAGGTGGACGTCCTGAAAATAACACCACACAATTACACATACTCTGAAGATTGCTGAGCCTACGCAAACACTGTCAGCAGAGTTCGAAAGCCGCCGCTTTCTGAAAGGCTGTTTCTGGTAATTTGGTATGTGCAGATGTAATTTCATCTTAAAATGTATCCCATTCTCTATTTAGTGAACTGCAGCCTCTTAACTGAGGTTACACAGACATGAACAAGAACTTTACTGTTAGAAATAAAATCAGACTTACACAGAACGAGGACAATTCAGAGCAGAGATCCACTGCTCAGAGTCAGCACTCAAATGAAAACCTTGAGCCACAAAATTGGGAACAGAAGAATTTCTGAGATGACAACTGTGCTTCCACCAACCTAACAAGTCAAAAAGCCTGCCCTTGCAAGAGACAAGTGTTTTTCCCATCCAGTGCCTCAACATGGTGCCTATGGTGACACAGCTACCTCATGGACAGACATGAGAAATAACAGGCATCTTGGGAAGCACCAGATCAGAATTTCTGCAGGAATCTACAACATCTGGTTTAACAGGAATATGAAATGAAGGCAATCCTTCTACTAAGTCCCTCTACCTTTTACAGCTAGCAACCCCAGAAGCCCCAGACCAGTCCTACTCAAAGTTTCCAGACGCAGTAAGGATTTAGCTCCGGCACCAACGATTCCGCATTTCATCTGCTAAATTCTTTGAGTATTCTCTACTCTACAAACACAGTTCACAAGAACTTCTGCTCCTTTGAAAGCAAAAGATGAGGTTTGGGAAATGTGAGGTGCCTGTTGCAGTGGCAGAGGTGTAATTAGAATCTCTCAACACATTCAGATCCCTGATGCACTGTGGAAATCACACAGATGTTATGACTCTCCCAGCCATCACCTTGTTTTTCCAATATTAGCACCCACCTATTTCAGCCAGCAGAACCTCAGCTGTGTGCCTGTGTGCAGTGCCCTGATAGACAAGGCCTATTCCTATCACAGCAGCCACCTGCACGTTGTGGGGGACATCCAGCTCTGTTGAAGTTGGTGGTAGCAGGGCAGGTATGTGGATACTCAGAAGCCGTGTAATGGCCATATCCATCGTGCCCAGCTTGGCAGCAGAAACACCAAGCAACAGCCCGATACTTGTCATCTCATGGCCCTGAGAAAGGAACCATATCAGCAACAAAGAAAAGTAGGTACATTCAGAAAAGAAAGGTGCCTGCCCCAGTATCAAAGACAGGTCTCACGTTCTCCAACATACACAGCTGCTAAAGCTTTGCAGGCAGCTCCTCAGGAAAATGAATGCTAGCTGTTATGGATGTAACTGCATTTCCCAAGTTTATGATCTTGCTATAGAAGCAAATTTCAACCTAAATAAAAATTCTTACACTATGAACTGCTAAACATGGTTATAATGTAGATATTCACTTCCTTGTACTCCCAACATACAGGATGTTTTAAGAACAAAACCTAACATTAACAAAGCAGTTCTGATTTTTGCCTGCACCAGGAAACTTCAATTTCAGTTCTCAAATATGCCACTTTCTTTTTTAAAGCCTGTTTTGTTTACAGAAATCACGTCTCAGAAGCATTTCTCTCGGCTGCTTATGAAAGAATGCCTCACCTTTGTTAAGTAGTCATGTATATTGAGCGTGGCAAGCTTAGTGAGATGTCCACTGAGACCCAGAGCCATGAGGAAGCCAGCATATTCATTTGCTTGTTCAGCATTCTTAGGCTTGTTATAGATAATCCAAGAAGAATCTATCCGTGAAGCAGGTGCTATCTTCAGCCCAGCAGCCACTCCATTGTGAAAGCTAGCCCAGCAAGCCATGTTAGGAGGCACGTCGATATTCCCACTGTTCAGATCAACCGTAGAGTTCCTAGGAGGAGCACGGCCTGCCCGTGAAATTGAAATCGTTGATAGCAATTAGGTGAATCCAAACCCCTCCAGAAACTGCTCTGAATTTCAGTAGCTTGCCAAGTGAACACTGACAGCATGAAAGTCAAGCTTCTGATTTAAAGACAATCTTAGATATCTTCAGGCACAGCAGATGATGAGCACAGTACACTAGATCAAAAGCAATGAGGACCTGCAGTATCTGCTCTCTGTATGACCACAACACTGAGCAGCTACACATCCTCGAGCAACTGCACTATTCTCTGCCTGTTAGAATGTGCCTGATGTCTGCACTAGAAAATAATGTTGGTCTTGACCATCCCAGGAGAAAATACTAGTAAGCAGCAGACTCAAAACAGAAAGTGCTATTTCTTCCCAAAGCCCACTTACAGTGTGGAAAAAAGACACTGAAGGTGCTGTAAGATTGCAAGAGGTTCAAAAAACAATGGGGTAAAAACTAAGAAACTCCATCACGTTCTGTTTCAATACTGAATTTCTTCAGAAGAAAACACTGAGCAACATACCAGTTAGATTCAGCTTAGGAATGGGCAGCTGTTCTGCTGGAATAGGATGATAGGAGAACAAAGTAAACATTCCTCGCCCAACAGGCAGTGCCATGGTTCGTTGGCACAGCTGTAACAACCTGTTAAGGAGACCAGAACAAAACCCATTGCTTAATGTGTTCCAATAAAGTGAGACTACACAACAGGCACTGGACAGTCAGCTTCTTTTTTTTCTTTCTGATTCAGACAGTATTAGGTTCCCCTCCCTTCTTTTTTACGTAGGTCTAACTTAAAAAACCAAAGTCTTCAGTCCTTCAAGGTTAATCGCAAAGATACACTTCAACTGATATGATGCTGAAATTTGCCTGTTTCTCACTTTAAGCTAGGTGCTAGTTATACTCACACCACAATTTAATTGCATATCAGAAGTGAGGTGAAAGGAGAAAGCAAAACAAAGTTAATTGCCGTGTGATCTTGCTATGACTAGTGATCACATCTAGTAATAACAGTGTACAGAATTAATAGTGTACTTCCAGGAATACTGACCACAGTTCTCTATGATTTACTCTGGAAACACTTTCTAGACTTGTTAGATTACTCAGCTTGTTAGGTCAGACAATAAAATCTGATGCATTCCTTTAGTTTTCTAATTCTACAGAGTGTTTTGCACGTTAAAAATGCTCTGAAGTTTTGGTTTTTTTTCCCCCCCTTTTTTATTTTATTTTTTCAAAGACAACACTGTTAAGACCTCTAAAACAACTGAATAAAGAAGCAGAACAGGGAGGTGACTGAACAGGCAAACAGTAGCTCCAGTAGGAGCTTTCAAGAGAGGGATGAAGCAGTGACCTTGCTTTCTGTAGAACTAGATCCCCTGACTTAAAACTTGCTTAGAACAGAATAAAGGGCTCTCCAGTTTTATGGAGGAGATGAACTATGCTTTATTCACTCTCCTCCACAAAGTATATTTAATATACTTTAACATTTAATTTTCTAACCCTAAATGCCCTGTGGGGTTCAAACTAATAGACTTCCCCATGTGCTGCTGCAAGCCTAACAGCTGTCCAAACCAAGCTTTGATGCATATTGAACTTCAACACTTGAGTTACAAAACACAACTCTTCTGTTGTGTCCTTCGTTCAGGTCTGCCTACTTCACTGTTGTGTTCAGACTGAAATACACCACGCTGTTTGATAAGACACAAAGTCAAGAATAACCATTTTTCACCTAAGGGAAAGCCTGCTAGAAACAGAATCTTTACCGGTTTTCTTTTTCTTCTATGAAATCATGGTCACTGGCTTCTGGCATCTGCACTACATTGACACGTACAGGACGGGCACTCTGAAGGAGCCTGCGTACTTCCTGCACTCTCAAATCCTTGCTCCATATTAGTGACATGACCTCATCATTCATGTTGTGCATGCCATCCTCATCCTCCTCCGCCTCAGCTCCAGATGGACTATCAGAGGACAGCACTGGGCCCACAGACTGCAAGAGAACAGAAGTCATTTTCAGTAGGGCACAAGTGTTGCCAACTATCAGAAAGCATCAAATCTAAAACTAGAAAAAAAACCAGATCAAAACTAGATCTAACATAGGCTGTCCTAAGGCACACAACACCAGGAGTGCAGGCAGATTAACAGCTGATGAATGAAAACTAATTTCTTCTGATAAATATGCGCTAAATCTCAATACATAACTGCACCACCCATAAAGCCAGCGTCCGTTTTGAAACAGGAAACTCCACCCTGCCCTCCTGAGAAATGACAAACAATTTGGTGTTTGAAAATCACTATCCTTTTAAGGTAAAATATATTCGAGGCATTGTTGTAGAGTGATAAAATCAGACTCATCATCGTTTTACGATTCAGCACTGTTAAGAGTTAGGAAAAGTTAACCAGCAGAAAATTAAATGCTTTCTTAATTAATGGTGCCACATCAGATTTGAATATATAGTTTTGTTTTTATTCTACACGACTAAGAAAAACATTTCACTTTTCTGAAATGTAATCAGATGTCCCTGTTAAAAAATCCAAGTAATTTTAACATCACTTCCAAAGCTAAGACAGTTAAAATTACATTGACCAAGATGTACCTGAGAATACAAAACCCTTTTCCTGACTTGTGGAAAAAAGTCACAGTCTCAGCTATTATTCACACAAACCATCAGTCAGCTTTCACATAGTTTTAGATTTCAGTGTCCTCAACAAAAGACACTTCAGAGAGCTCTAACTCCAAGAGATGCCACTATTTCCCACCACCAGAAGATGATGTTCAAAAGAAAAAAGACACCTTTTTAATCAGTTTTCTTCAGGATGAAAATAACTAAGCCCTTCCTAAAAAAAAAAAAAAAAAAAAAAGATATGAAAACTGTACTTCAGAAAACAATGCAGATGTTCCAGTGAAAAAGGAAACCCCAGCTATGCCAACTCCAGAAGTAGATGGACTGAGAAGTCATAGAATGGCCTGGGTTGCAAAGGAGCACAGTGCTCATCCAGTTCCAACCCCCTGCTGTGTGCAGGTCACCAACCAGCAGCCCAGGCTGCCCAGAGCCACATCCAGCCTGGCCTTGAATGCCTGCAGGGATGGGGCATCCACAGCCTCCTTGGGCAACCTGTGCCAGTGCCTCACCACCCTCTGTGTGGAAAAACTTCCTCTTAATATCCAACCTAAACCTCCCCTGTCTCAGTTTAAAACCATTCCCCCTTATCCTACTCATGTAAACAGTTATTAGTCCTGCTTCCTTCTCCCTGGGCCAATGTTACAATGGCAGAGTTTCTAGATAGAGTACCAAAAAGGCAGTACCAAAAGATGTTGGAGAGGAAGACTTACAATCAAATTGCTCTGTAGGCAAAACTTTTGAGTACTAAACTTCAATGAAGTCTAAAATCTGTTTTACTGAATTTGCACAGCTGTGTACGTAGTCTTCCTGGGACAGATGCTGGTTTTTATACTGAAGCTCTCACATGCATGTAAATTCCATATTGCCTTCAGTCTTGAACTCTGCACCTTCCATGCCCCATTAACCTACACTGCCCGAGCATCAGCAGATGGTGGAAGAGCTTCTGCACAGGGTGCTGTGTCCAACATTCAGCATCACGAAATCCATTTGTGCCCATACTCACAGATTTACTCTTCAGTAGGTTGCCTTCACAAGCCTGTTTGGACAGATCCTGGCGCCCAATCAAGACACAAACTGCCTCTGGCCAGTCTGAAGCAGGCTGCTCTCGGCAGTAATATATTGCATCTCTGATAGGAAGAGCCACACCAAAGGGGAGAGTCTCCAGATCTCTTAAGGTGAAACCTTTAAGTTAGCAAGCACGAAAAAAAAACCAAACTTAATCACAACTTGATAAAATGCTTCTCATACTATGCAATTCTGATACTTCTTTACAGCTGTTACCACCTCACACAAAGATAAAAGTTGCTTATACCAATATTAGTCAACCAAATAATTAGCTTCTCGGCGAGGCTGGAAATAGATGTACTGTGTCCAAAACAGCATCTGTAAAATAATGGAAAATAAAGGAGAAGCCAATAAAACCTAATCAAAAGCTTCACAGAAAGGCAAATATTCAGAATTTAACATGGGATTGAAAAACATACCGATTGTCATCCAGCTCCACTTGTTGCTTTTGTTGCCCTAAAGAAGATAAGGCCGGGTTATCCCCTTGTTTTCCAAGTAAAAGGACAGCACATAACAAACAAGGCACCAGGAGACAGTGCAATGGCATTAAAGCTTCATTACCTGAAGTAATTTTGTACAAATACGGGGAAGCTTCATTAGATACAGCACTCTCATCACCAAGTATGTACAGAGCCACACTCTGGATAGGAAAGAGACACCATAATACAGAGTCACTTTATTTGCAGCTATTACTATTCTGCCTATCAAAACAAGCAGAAGGGAACTTTGGTAACTTAAACAGTGGGATGCTTTATTATGAATTTTTTATTAAGTAAATGTAGATTCCAACAACTGAAGCCAGAAAACTTCACATTTTAGGTTTCTAAGCTCATGTTTGGAAATATTAACCTTGCAACAACTGAATTTTCTCCAGTGATTGTTTCAAAGGTAAAAAGAATCACAGAATGGCCAGAGTTGGAAGGGACCTCAAGGATCATGAATCTCCAACCACACCACCACAGGCAGGGCCACCAACCTCCCCATTTCATGCCAGACCAGGCTGCCCAGGGCCCCATCCAACCTGGCCCTGAACACCTTCAGGGACGGGGCATCCACAACCTGTCTGGGCAGCCTGTTTCAGCTGGAAAATACTTTCAAAACAGAAAAACCATGTTTCTAATCATCTTTTCCGTGTTGCTCATGCTTCATTGAGTTTGTTTTGGAAAACAACATTTTCTACAACCAACATATTTCTTTTGGTTTCCTCCCCTTCTTGAGTATTGGGTACTTCATGAAGTACCTGAGTGAAGAGCATCCACACCAGTTAGAAAAATCACAGTGATCCATCACTGCTTCCTTCTGAAATACTACCACAGAAGTTGGCACACCAAAGGCAAAATCACACCCAAGCAAAAACCTGCCATGATTTTCCCAAAGACATCTGACAAGCTGCATCACCAACGTGCCAGCTCTGACTTCTGCACAGAGAAGTCAGGTTCAGGCAGACAGAGTTGGTGACAGACAAGTGACAGCCTGAATGAAAGGCTCTGCTGTACTTCAGAGCTTGAGTGTAGGGTAAATTTTAAGTGAAAGCATCAGCACTTTAACAGGTTTCAGTGGTGCTGCTTCAGCCTTTCATACTTTGAGAAGGAGAGGACAGGGAGATTCCTGGCAGTTCCAATGGAAGACTGTGCAATTACTCTTGGACAGCTGGGTCACAACAGGGCCTCGCTGCTCTGTTTTTCTCTTCAGCTCAACATTTCTGCTCCAAATCCTGTACTGACAGCTTTTCTCCACAAACACTTTGTGAAGAAGCCAAGAAGGCTGACCAGAAGATAACATCAGCACTAATAACTACTCATGCAGTTAAATATTTATGTTGATACATGCCCAAGAGAAAAGCCAGGAAATTCTCACTCACGAAATACAGTTAACTGAGTTACATTATTACTTTGCACATGCCACTACTGCAAACCACAAAAAACCAAAAACATGAGCAGCGAAGCATAGGCCATTTACCCTGCACTCATATGCTCTTCTTCCTAGCCTCAAATACCTCCTCCCAACCTGCTAAAACTCATCTACATCCTTCAGAAATATTCAAGCTGTGATAGAACAGAGGATAGAACTAGCAGAGATTTCTTTCTGCTAAACATTTGTTATTACCCCTTGGGAAAAGGCTGACACCACAATGTCACAGGAGAGTATCATGCAGACAAATGAGGCCTGCTTAGCACAGTAACACTTGGAGATGCTTAGATGTCCAAACAGCACGGCTACAGCCGTGCTCCTAAGCAGTTGTTCATCACAGGCTCAGTACTGCTCCAGCACGCTCCCAATGCTTCACACATGACAAACTTCATCATTTGAGTTCCCATGGAGGGCACTTCACTCACAGGAAATTAAGCAGCTAGAACAATCCGTGGCCACAGTGCTGCTACGCTGATAGAGGAAAGCGCATCCTCTTTGCCAACATACGTACCAGTATTACCAGTTTGCTCCTTTCACAGATTCCTGGTAAGTAAGGATAAGGCTGTACTCTTCCTCCCTTTAGACAGGAACTCAGCCACTGAAAGATACTTGGAGGCTCAGCAGAAAAAAATGCGGGATGATGCATGAAACCTGTTTGGATTTAATGGTATCAACAGTCATGACACTGAGTTCATGGCAAATGCACAAAAATTGTTCCTCTGTTCTCAAAACAGGCCCTATACTACTTTTTTTGTGTAAGAATAGAAACATGGTCTTTCAAAGCGTTATGGATCACATCTGCCTTCTGTCAGATGCAAGTTAATAGCTAGACAGTAATGGAAGAATGAAACACCTTTATGTCTTTCAAGCAAGTCTCAGCCCACTGTGAAAAGTAATGTCTAATTGCTAATCTTCGAAAACCTGAGGGAGACAGTCTTGTCATTAAACATCAAATTAAGCAAGGGAACAGCCCAACTATAATCTCTTTGTCCTCCCTATCCACACACACAAGCAGCAAAGCCTGACCAATATAATGAGATAATGTTTTGTGTGCCAGGAAAAAGAGTATTTTGTCTTGTATAACTAGACAATTTCAGCTAGTAGTACATTAAACAGATGCACAAACAATAAGAGATCTTATTTTAGCTTTCACGATTGTGCATTCAGCTCTGCTTTATTTTTGAGGGACTATAAACTGAGAGCTTACACCAACCTATGGATACTTTTCACAGTAGAAGCACACCTCATTACCAGGTTTTTCCACAGCTCTCCACAAATATTTCTCAGCCTGCCTGAGCTATGAGTTTCCTGGGATAAAACCATTACTTCCTCCCAGGTCCTTGCTGTGAAACATCCCACGAAGCACCACACTGAAGGCACCAGCTTGTGACTGCAGGGTTCTAACAGACTTTTGAAGACAAAGGAACCAAGCAATCCATGCACAGTTTTACACGTGGGTTCAGTCCTGACCAGCTATCAACATGCTCAGCATTAAGAGAAAACTTGCACACCACTACCACTGAACACTCAGCTTCACATAGACTTAAACTCACCTTGATCAATTATGCAAGTCTGTCCAGAGCTTTTTACAAGGGCTGGATAGTCTCTGTAGTAGTAATCTATATAAGCTTCAAGTTTCAAGTCCCTAGAATGAAAGATGTGAATCACACTACAAAGAAAAACAAGAAGAAACAAACTCCACGCCTTTCTCCATTTCTGACATTTTCTGTTCACTTTAAATGTTGTAATATGCACCAGATACAAGGAGTGAAGCTGACTTCTTTAACTAGGGCTGCTCACAGGCATTGCCCCTTTGCTAAGCAAGTAACCTGCATGCTTTATTTCCCCCCAGTGCACTTCTTTTCAGTCGTGGTTCTAATTTGTGCCACACCTCCACCACCACCACCACCCACAGCATAACAACTGTCACTACATCTTCCCCAAACTTCTAAATGCTACAAGTCAGATGTGTTTATCTGCAAGATGTGAATGCAAACAACAGCTCCCAGCCCCAGCAGATGCACAGCATTTCATCAGAGCTTTGCTTTTCATTGGCACAACAGAATAATGGACAGGTCAATCTACTACTTCTGGAAACTACTCCAGTCAATCAACTGCAGTGCCAGGTGAAGAATCTATTAATCATACAGAGATTTTGGTAGAAATATCAAACAAAACTTGGAGAGGCTTTACCGAGTCCTTTGCTTACACAGATAACTGTGTGCATGTGTCTATACATACGCAATGCAATCTGAATGTGGGGGTGGAAGATGAGAAGATGCAATCACTGGCTGCAGTGAAAATGCCACAAAGATGAATATTTGATTGATCTTGTGATAGAGCTTAGTCAGTGCAGTAGAGAAAATGTGAACTGTCCAGGGTACACAGAACTTCAGCTGCCAGAGAGGCAACAAAAGCAGGGACTGCTCAAGTTTCCTGACATGATCTAAATGGTGAGGTCATGTAAAATCTGAACTGAGATGAGATTCTGTTTGTGTTTTACAACAAAATAAAACAAAAAAAATCCCCAAACCTACCAATACCACCAGCAAGAAATCACTAAATGCAGAAGACTTTGGTCTGAGCAACTGAGTCAACAAAGTGATTTTACTTCTGCCTGCAGCAGGATTGTCTGCACTCTGATGTACAAATTCTGTTAAACAGACTTCTTCCCTCTCCCTTTTCTTATATGGCAGGAACAAAAGCCATCTATCTACCAAGAACTACGATTTGTGAATCATACTTATGTTGGTAAGTGGTCAGAACTATACAGGAGATCTCCTACAACAAATATCTTTAACTGTTACTTATTCATTTCCTTCAAAAATATGAAAGTCTGTTCCACTTTGGGTAATCCCCAAATCTCCCCCCTAAAAAAACCCAACGTCAAGAGACACCACACAACTTACAGCATCTGCGCTTCGTCAGTTTGGCATACCTGGCCAGCTGAACCAGAAGAACAACAAGTGACCGATTTTCCTCTCCCATCAGAAGGTTCAGTTTGAACTCCTCATAGACCAGGTGAAGTACAAAGAAAATAGCAGGAATATGGGTGAAAAGGAGAGTTGAGTAATCCAGGCTAAGGCCCTGTAAGAAGTCATCCTTTGGAGCTAAAATTTCCAGAGGGTCCAATCCCAAGACTTTGGATAGAGGATGAGACTCAAAATTTCTGTGGTAATCAGAGCTCAGGAGATATTCCCAGTCCTAGACCAAGCACACAGGAGAAAGAGGCAACAAACAATGAACATAATTCCAGAAGTGAGCTCCAGAGCACCACTGCACAGGCTTCTTCCCCTAAACCAATTCAAATGCAGTTGGTGTGCCACACAAATCCTGCAAGCTACCTTGCACAGATTCAATTGTTAAGCTGCATCTTCCCATCCTCCCTCCAGTTATGCATATAATGAATCAAAGCATTAACATTTAAGAAAACAAAGATGGAAGAAAAGTGATCTCAAGTGCCTCCTTTGCACTGATAATTCAGCGCATGACACCTTGCTGCAACTCACCCAGTGCCCCCAGCCTTCTTCCTACTTCCATCACAGCACACTGGGCATTTAGATCTTAACCTGTTTCATACAGATTGCAGCCTGTAAACCCCATGGGTTCACTGAGCTGCCAACCCACAAAACTTGATGGCACAATTGTGCCATTGTAGCTTGTAAGCCTCTTACAGTGGAATGCTAATAAGTCTTATCCACTTTACTGCTTGACTACATGAAAGAAAAACAACCTTCCTGCTCTTGCCTTGGCAAGACCTGGTGAATCAATCTTGAACACTGCTAAATTCAGTAAGAACCAGTGCATTCAGTAAAGCATGTAATTTGATGCTCCTAACTTGCTGAAGGTGCTGAGTGGAGGAGAGGTAAGCCAACTTTATTTTAAGGGGATAAAGCATCTAGGAGACATTTGGTACTGTCAGAAAACTGCTTGGTGTTGATTTGTAATTCATATTGAATTCATTCCTAAATCTAACTTCTCTGAAACCAGGACCCTGACAAGAAAGGTCACAAGATACAGACAGCACAATGCAAAACAGCTTTCCTTCCCCCACAGACTTGCAATCCCTGGTGAGCCCAGATCAGAGGTGTTTCTACTGAATTATCTTTTAAAAAAAAAAAAAAAAAAAAAAAAAAAAAAAAGCCCAACAATAAATCAACACACTCCCAAGCTTTTATTTGTCAAAGAGAACCATTTCTTACTTCATCTGACCCTGTCTCTGATGGCCTAGCCTTCTTTGGTGCACTCACTGGTGAAGGTGATCCTCCAACATTAAGCTGCAAGAAACAAAGAAATATGCTGCATAAGTAATTAAAATTACTTATTTTTAAAATAAATTTAAAAATTAATAATTAAAAAAAATATTTTTATTATTTAAATAATAATTTAAAAATTAATAAATTAAAAAATAAAACAGTCCTAACATGCATTCAAACCACACACTACATGATGTTGCTTTACATATTTATGTTTTCCTCACATATAAAGTATGCACTCCAATTAGATGTTTTCTACACACAGCTAATTAGTCTGGTGTATGCTGCACAAACTTGAGGTCTGACTGCCTAACTTTTGGCATTGGACAGAGGAAATACTGGGTACGAGCTAGTGCAAGTAATGTGGGTACACACTAATTGCTTTTATTTCATCAGTATACTTATGCTTGCATCCCCTACTCCTCCCACCCTGTGAGCATCACAAGTGTACTGCTAGCAGGAAATTCACTTACAGAAAACTCCAAGTAAGTTTGATTTAAAAGACACAACTTAAAGCAGTAACTTGAAAACTGCAGAAAAACCTTCTTTAGGATCTGAACTGCGTTTTCTGCTTCTAATCAAAATAGGCTTAATTAAGACTGTTTGAGTAAAATCTTTAATCCATCAGCGTTAGTAGTGGAGTAAGATATCTTAATTTATTTTCATCTGACGTGCTGGCGTTAAGCACCTTATAGCTACACGCATCCCAGACTAAAATGTACACCTGAAATTTAGAAATGCACAATTAATTCAGTAGCATCTTGTCATTTAGGACCAGAGACAACTTATTTTTTACTTCAGCACCTCTCCAATCATTTCAAACCTTGAAGAATTATTAGAAGTATTAACATAAGCTAAGGAAACAAACATGCACGCTTGCTTACATTACGCGTCCAGGTCAGCTTCTCTGTGTTATAACCCATCATATTCATGAGACAAGTTACAAATAAATTCCATTCCAAGCGATAGCTTGGTCCTCCAGGGGCATTATAAGCATTGTACCACTTGACAAGCATTTGTACAGCTATCTCCTTGGGCAGGATAGCCTTGACCCCTTGCAGACATGTTTTCACTGTTGCAAAAGAGAAAAAAGCCCAAAGTTAGGCCTGTTTTCCATTACTCCCAATGCTACTCACACAATTAATGCTACAAATTGTTACAGTACTTGGACCTACTTTTAACTCTCCAGAAACTCTTTCAGTAAAAGCCACACCACATAACCTTTTGTTCCTTCAGTTTTGGTTAAACACAGCCTCTTTAACTCACCACACAAAGCAGGGGGAGGAGGGGAAGCTTTTTCGCTCATTAATGAGAACAAGTTGTGTCTGAACTGACATCTCAGCCCTGAGCAAGCATGAACAGTAAAGTAGAAAGACACCAAAAGAACAAAGAAGTTTCAAGAGTGCATCAGATGAAGCACTCAAAGTAGCAGAGCACACCTAAATCAATGATAGCAGCTGTACAAAGTAAGTCAATAAACCTCAAAATACAACATACCAAATGCTTACACAGTCTAAGCTGTGTATAAACTACTTAAAAAAAAAAAAAAAAAAAAAAAAAAAAGGAATCCTCAAAAATCATGGAACATATTTCACATGAGAGCTTCTGAATCATACCTAGCTCTGAAGTGGCAATTTCAGGAATTGTAATCCGAACCATTGTGTTACTGCTGAGTTCCTGGAGGAAAAAAAAAGGAAGAGTTGAACTACAAAATGCATCTTTCAAGAGAGATGGGGTCTGTTTTCATCAACTCAGAACCCATTTGTGTACCGAGCATATTCTGAACTCTTAGCTATTGGCTACACTCAAAAGTTTGCAACCTCAGATTCTAGCTCCAGAAAACACTTTAAATGGACCTTGACCTGAATCACCTGAAGGAATCATTAAACCTCTATGCCTTTTAGGACATTCAACATAGAAAAACGTGGAGTTCACAATGCATGTTTAACATTTTACTGCCGACCAGGAGCTGCCAGCAACATCTTACTATATAGGGGGTTGAAACTAGATGATCTTTGAGGTCCTTTTCAACCCAGGCTGTTCTATGATTCTATGAAAAACAAGCTTGACCCTTATTTTGCTTTGCTAACAAGGTCATGACTCAAATTACAGAATAATACCTACTAAAGTTACTCTGTTGTGGACAGGATCTCTTAGAGCATGAATGAAAGTCCCATGCTGCTGGAAAGTGCAGTCCTCAACATAAGAAGAGTCATGGAGTTTAGAAGAATCCCTTATCTCTGGAACTGGTGACAAAAGCATACTCTGCAAAGAGTAAGAATGTAAGGTAATTCTTTCTTCATTCATACCTCTGCAAAGGTAAGAATGATTGCTTAGAATTGTTAAAGTATCTGAGCAAAGGACAGTTTAAATGACCATTTTAAAGTGTACCAGTAAGATTTTGAAAGCTGCTAATGTCATTTCAAACCTGTCTCAGAAGTTCTATAAACTTCATAAATGAGGCAGGACATAACAGACAGACTTTAAACACTGCATTCAGGGACTTTACCCGAGAAAAGTAAAAGATTTAGCTCCCAAAGACACTTCAAATGTTAAAAATCAACTGAACATTCAAATGAAAGATGCCCAACTTGAACTGCCAAACAAATAAGCTGTTTTTTAAACCTCCCTTTTCAACTTACAGCGTGTGTTTATGAGATCTGCATCACACACCCATCTCAGCCCTCACTGTACTTTCACTTAACCTGATGTATCAATGCATCCAAACAAAATATGGATGGAGGCTGTGGGGAAGAAGGCTGTGCATGAAAACTAAAGTGGAAAGAGAATGGTCTTGATCAACCACAGAAATAAGATAAGCATAGCCATAACAAGTCTTTCACAATAGCTTCGTGAGGTTTAAACTAACAGGCTCTCTCTTGCAAAATGTTCATGATCTCCTCTAGCCAGAGTGGACTTAATCCTGCACTACTAAACAGTGAGAAGGGACTAGAAGCTCCTCTTCAAAGACCATCCATGCATCTGCCTTCAGCTACTTTGTAACTTAAACAGATGTATTGGTGTTTGAAAGCTTCATTTTCACCTGCTAAAGATGCTCACAGAAGCTCTCCTGTGGGACTTTTTGCTAAGGAACATTCCTAAACAGAAGATACCAGCATAAAGCAGCATTTCCATCACAATTTCTATAAATCTAAGAGTCCAGAATTTAGATTAACAGACTGCAGTACAGAAAAAAGCATCCAGTTACTTGATCAATTATGTCAAAGCTATTAAAAACTGCAGCCTTTTCAGGGCAGGATTTTGTTTCCGCTTACCTCTTCTAGAGGCCCCAGATGTTTATTCAAAGTCTTGGATGGAGTGCTGACACTATCCAAAGGAGTGCTTGGCCGAGGCATTTGGTTGGACATTGTCAGGGATGGAGCAGGCAGTCCAGGAATAAAAACCTTCCCCACCTTTTTTGAACAATATATGGAAAAGCAAACAGTTGGTTTTCATGCTTGTGCTTCCACAAGCTTGCTTATATATACACCAGTGGTTTTTAATTATAACAGGTTAAAGGAGCAATTTAAGAAGAAGTGGATACATACTTGAACTAAAGCCTGAAGACTGCTTAATTTAATGCCTTCCTTTGGGAGAACACACATTAAGGAAAACCACCATCTATGGTCAGTCTTGTACATTACTGCTACTGGTCTACTTCTACTAAAAATTCAGCTGTGCTTCATAGGATAAACTGCACTTGCAGAGCAATTATTTTTTTAAAAATATACATACTATACACACACAGGTAAACAAATTCTAACATTCAACATCTCTGCATATGTGGAAAGAACACATTCCATCTGTATACAGTTCAAAAATATTTATTTTGAATGAACTAAATCCTTACTTCCTACATCCTTGATATTTTGTTTGAAAGCACTGTATTAGTTTAGCACTTTACTGCTGCTGCTGCAAAAGAAGCTCCAGATATTTAGTTGTACCACAAGGCACCAGTCATCCCTCAGAACCACCCTTCCAGCATTGTATATAAATTACACCCATCAGGAGAGCACAGGCACCTTCCCAAGTAAGTCTTAAATGAGAAGCAGCCTACAGCAGCTTAAAGTGATACCTTGTAAGGTATGATGCACCCTCTGCACAGCCTAGCTTATAACTGGAGTCAAACACTTGTTTTTGGACACAAAAGCCTGCTACTTACACGAACAATTCCAGAATAAAGCACTAGATTTCCACTACCTTCCAGAACCAGCAGTGTATCAACACCCTGCAAGAATCAAACAGCATCTTCAGCTTCTTGTATGACAAATGGATGACACAAGTGACAAAGGAAGATACTTTGCAGCTAATAGTCCATAAAGTTACATACCTGCACTGGAGCTGCGTCCTTTGCCTGAATATTGGTAACAGAACCAAAGATCAGCTGTGACTTATCATTGCTCTCTTGAAACTTCACACACCTAGAGATTTGAGAAAACAACACGAAATATAAAGTGATTGTCCTGTCAACTGTTATAGAAAGGCAAAAACAGAAAAGTTGTGTTACAAGGTGCAGTTTGTCTTACTGTGGTATACCTGGTTCCTTCATCCTTCCTTTTCTAGCTTTGCCCCACTAATCATTTACTGTTATTCCCCTAGTCTAAATGAAATCCCCAGTGTGATTCTAAAGGGTAAAGACAAGCATAAATAAGAATACCACTCAAAGCACACTGAATGTCCTCTTGCAATTTCAATTTTATTTAAATAACCCAAATCATCTACACCACTCCAATTAAAAACTGCCATATGAGAAGCACTGACACCTCACATCACAGATTCCACTAGCTGAACGAATAAGTATGTTAAAGCCTTGATCTAGACACATTTTTGAGTGCTTTACCCCCCTCCCCTCCCTTTTTATTTCTTCAAACCTGGCCCCAAAGTAGGAATGCTCACCGCAGCTGGAGCTGGGATTCCACTAAGAAGCATAAGAACTTCTGCCCACAAAGGTCAGTGGTAATAAACACTTTAGATGCCTGGGAATTCTTCTCTCTAAATAAGACACAAAGAGCAGCATAGTGTTGGGTTTATTATAAAAAACTTTAATTAAAAAGAAAACAATGTCCACAAACCATAGGGACACTGGACTTCAAATAAGTAGTGCCTCAAGCTGCTAGGAATGTGTCAGTCTCAGTTTCAGTCCTTATGAGAGAAATTAACTTTCTAGCACTCCAGTCTTCACATTCACACTTTTTGGTGTGCACAGCACATGCTCTCCCACTCAGTCTTAGGTTTTAAGTAGTGTTTTGCCCATTTTCATGCCAACAAAGCAAGAAATAATAAAATAGATTAAAAATGAGCAGACATGCAAAAAAAAATATATCAGTGATGGTATTTGAATCTACTTTGCATGAGAGATGTCACAAAAGCATCCCCCCATCTTGGAGGGCTATGAGTAACACAGCAGGTAAAACTATTCCAAGTGCCCAGCTTCTTTTTCAAGTGGGCTGGACACTTAGCAAGCATGACTTCAAAAAAAAGTGGGAAGTGCAAGTTCATGCACCTATCTTAGTGTATCGCTGTTTGCAGAAGGCTCACACTAAAATAAGCTGTTGCTTTATCTTTCTCTCACCCCACTGGCAATCCCACACTTCTCTCATATTCCAACATGCACTTAACCTCATTTTTGTGATAGCTTCTGTCCACAGATGATCTATACACAGCTCAGGAACAATTGGTTCTGTTTCTGTTACGAGAAAGGAATCACTGCAAGTGCTCTCTGGAGAATGGGTAATACTGTGCCTCCTCGGAGACTGAACATTGCTGGATGAGTTGAACCTCTGCACTCCTGAGAATGAATGTACTCCCAGGGCAGGAGAATGAGAACGGCTGCAAGCAGAAACAAAACATTACTGAAAAGTGAGCATACATAACCAGATCAGAACCCCTATTAAACCAGGGTGTTCATACACCAAAAACAAAAAAGAAAACCACCCTGAAACAGCAGCTAGTGCAATATTAGCCTCCCTTCAAGATACATCCCATCATACAAAAAACAATTCCCCAGTTTACGTTCAGTTGCCTCTGGCAAAACCCAAGAGACGAGATCCCAAAAGTAAACTAACATTTCAAGTTCTGTGGTCCAGACTGTGAAAATGTGTTCCAACCCGTTTTCTCTCTAAATATGGCTTTAACTGAAAACACTCCTGAGACTCAAAAGACCTGAGGACAGTCCCTAACTCCACTACAGACTGGCTGTATGAGAACAGAACCTCTTTGTCTCTTGCACACCCATCATTCCCTCTATGCTACAGAGACAATAGCAAACAAATGTCTCAAAATCATTCCAAGAGTGCTGTCAGATGCTGTAAGAGAAGGCATAGTACAGCTCAGGCGGACAGATCTGTAAGGGGCAGAGAAAGACATCAATGCCACATGTATTGCCTATCTTACAGCTTGTATTTGTTTGGTATCAGGTCTACACATTATGTTCAGCACCTACCTTAAAGCAGCCATGTTGGAGATGGACGGTGAGCGGGACTGCATGCTGGGTGATGACACTGATCTACTCTGGCTGTGAATAGATGAGTAGTTTTGGAAGGGTGAGGCCATAGGTGAGTCTCCTTTTGAAAGGCTCCTGAGTTGAGCAGTCAAAGAGCTGCTAGCAGCCACATTCTGAGGGGTACCCAGCTGCTCTGAGAACTTCAGCACCATGTTCTGCTCCTGAGAAAGACAAGACATCTCTACATACTAATCACACATGGGCAGTACCAGCTAAGCAGCTCAAACTGCTTGTTTCATCAGTTAGCCGTTAGGAGTATGCACCTACATCAGCAAGGCATGCAGTTACACCAGTCTAAGCAATTATTCCTTCCAACAGTGGTCTGCCTCCCAGTCACTGACACTACTCCTGTGATTCTCAGGGCAGAAAGTTGTTTGTCACTTTTCTCATGGAGGGCAACAGTTTAAACAGAGAACAAACTTCCTGGTACAGTGCACCATAGGCACTATATGTTACATGGCCATCATTTACTGAGTGATCTCCACAACTGTTGTATATAAAAAGTATGACTTTTTTTCCCCCTCTAATAATCACCCTATTAATAGACTAAGTCACAAATAATCAGATATTTCTAACAGACATGCCCAAGAATGGCACCTAAACACGTACAAAAAAATGTATAATGACACACAGTCAGTAACAGATTTGTACCTCTGGCTTTACTTTACGAAGAGCCCAGACAGTATGCAAACTCTGTACAGTATCGTAGGTCATCACAATGGAAGGTTCAGCATTGACAAACACAATCCTCAAGGTGTAATCAGCAACATACTGCACTCTAGCAGAGCCAAACACACCTGCTAAAGAAGTAGTTAACCTAAGTTAAGGTGAAAATATCATTTCTACAGTACTGTTATCAGATGAAGGATTAGTCATTTTTTATACCCTCTTTGCTCTGCAATCTGGATTTTCATCCTGACTGGTTTCCCTGTTCATAAAGCAGCTAAAACAAGTCACTTCTGACTTCTTAAAAGAGCCATTATTGCACATTTTTAATACAGAAAATGCTTGAGTGATACATTAAGCATTTGATGTCAAGGCCTAAACCTACCTCCAGACTTACAGACAAGAGGTGTTATCTCATCTAAGGGATGCAGCATGCTGAACATAGTAGGCAAAGGTTCTCTAAAAAGAAACCAAACAAAGCATGTTCAAAAACCAAATGCTAATAAGCCTAACTGCCTTCTCTTGCAGTTGGTGCACATGCTGCAATCCCAAAACACTCCTTAGACCTTAACAAATTTGAGCCTGAAACCTAACAGTAGAGACATATTCCATTAGCAGAAGCTCTTCCAATTAACTGAATAGAGTCAGACAAAGTGCTGCTCTACCAAAGTGCTATTTTTCACACAGCACTTGAGAGTAACCCCACCTGGTGGCCACATGACAACCTCTGGCTGGCCCAAACGAACAGTCAGCACCAGGGCAGCTACAAGGAGCAAGAAGGCTCTTAGACTGAGCTGAAGAGTTTGGGTTCCACACCAGCAGCCAGACATCAGGTAATCTGTACCCATTACAGAGTACCAATAGTGCCAATCTGTTGGTGGCAGTGGCAAAAGGGGAAATTTTCATGAAAGTCCAGATTGAGTAGGGTCAGTTTTGTGAAGTAATAAAGCAGGAAAATGCAGCACCAGTGTAATTTCATTCTATAGTAATCCCAAAGGGGTCCAGCACAGATGCCAGCCAAGGCCAGCCACAAGAAGCAAAACAGGGGATTTGACAGGCTGGAAAACCTGAGAGATGACCAAGGGTTCAAATACAATGCAGCAAATCACTGCCTAACTCCTTCCTTCACTGAAAGAAGACACTTCACTATCCCTATGGATAGAGTGATGAGAGCACAGCACACCAACACACTAAAAAGGCTATCTGCCTGAGCTCCTGCTTAACCTGGTACCAAAATTGAAATGGAACACCCACTGCAGCTACCTCGTGGAAATATTTTTTTTCCAGATCTTTCTTAAATATTTTCAAGGCCTCTATATTTAATCTCAACTCTAATGAGGACAAGACAATCACAAATGCCTGGAATGCACACAACAAGGAAGAGCAGAAGTGTATGCTCAGACTACTTACCAGCATGCCAACCAACCCCTTACCCTACTTTTCTTCTATATATCCAGCCACAAAGCACAGGGTCTACAAATATGGGCCAGGATACTCCAGAGATTCAAAGCATGTTACAGCTGAGAGAAAATTTCTCAGTGACAATTTCCCAGTGAATCTCCATGACTACCTTTGCAGCCTGGAAACAACTTTCAGGACAAACCTCAATGAAATGAGGTCAGTAACACTCTGCCTGCCATACCCTGCTCCCAAGATCAAACACTCTCACACAGTTACAACAATCTCATGTTGGAGGAAATTAGGACTTGGTAGATAGTCCCTTTGTAGGAGTCGCAGTTTCAGCTGGCCCTGTTATGAACACACACATTCTTTCATTATTCCTCTTCAATTTTTACACATCTGTATGAAATTACGGTCTACAGCAAAACAATCAAAAGCCACTCACTACATACCTGGGTGGACTTGGAGGTATTTCATGTGAAGAACCACTACGCTCCAATAACAAACCAAATTTTGTTGGCCAGATGTTTGCAACCTATTAAAAGATTAGAGATAGAGTCACAACAAAGATATCAAGCATTTACTGTATTGATAATTTCTCACCATTGAATATCATACTGTGGCAAAACATGTTGCCTAAACCTTTTCTTAATAGAAGGGTTGTGTTGATGAGAGCAGGTTCCCAAACCACACAAGTCTCTGGCATACCCATACTTTCCCACAGCTTACAAACTGGCTTTTGCTACTTCCAGAATTGCACCACTGCCATAATCAATGTCACACTTTCATCACTGGTGCACGTTCACTAGAATGAATAATTCCAGCAGTCACCAACAGCAGCACTTTATGCACACCTGCCCACCACAGTATGGCAGGCAACCAGACAACAAGCCCACTGATGGAAAGCAAGGTGAAGCACTTACCTGGAAGGGTAAAGCAGCAATGTAATCCTTTCCATCTATGCTATGTACATTTACACACGAGCTCTGCAATATGCAGACACATTTCTGTATTATTTCTTTACTGCCCGAAACTGCAGAACAAAAAAAGAATAGTCAGATTATCTCTTTTCTTAGATATTCCCTGTGCAAAAGAACGTACATTTAAGGGGCAGGTGGTAGCCTTAGAACAACAGTTCTCAATGACTGAAACTCTCATGTCAAAAGGGCTGAGCTCAAAGTACTTAGTTGGCATTATAGTAATGCCAGAGAGGTGGTAGAGTCTCCTTTGGAGATATTAAAGACCTGGCTGGATGCATTCCTGTGGGACCTGCTGCAGGACAGCTGCTTTAACACGGGGCTGGACTTGATGATCTCCAGAAGCTCCTACAACTCAGGGATACAACTTACCATCAGCATTGTCAGATTTCTCCTGCTGAATAGTGAAGTCACACCACAAGGCCTAAAACCAAGCACAGCACAACAACGTCTGAAGAACAAGTTGATGCTACTACCAAAACCTATATTTCTGTATTCCCCAGCATACCCCTACCCTCAAGGCACTGTTTGCAAACACAACAGAGCATCCAGTGAACGTACCTGCAGCACAGGGCTGTCAACGCTGAATGCCTTATAGGCAGCTGATGCTTCACTCTTACTCCCTTTACTCCAGATGACCATGTTGCTGGCCACGTACAGCTCTTCATCGTAGTCCACTTCCTCACCAAAATCACTGACACCTTTCCTCAGCTGCCAACTTTCCTTAAATAAAAACGAGAAACAAACACAGAAAAACAGAGGATTTCATAAGGAGAAGATACAAGAGATGTGGTCAATGGGCTCAGGAAATGACAGGTTACCCTGACGTGTTTCTCCTGATGGTGTCCCACCACAGCTCCCCCCACCACCACCACAGATGTCCCCCCCCGGACAGATCCTCCCCCCCCGAACAGATCCTTCCCCCCCCTTACAGACTCCCCCTTCCCCCCTCCGCCCCTCTGCGGCCCGGCCCTACCCGCTGCCGCTCGTGGATGGTGACCTCGCGGAGGGAGCCCACCAGGCCGGCCGCCCCGTCGGACGAGCAGAGCTCGGAGGCTGGCTGCAGCTCCCGCGGCTGCAGGTTGTGCGCGCCGGGATGGCGGCGGCAGTGCTCGCGGCCCCGGGGGACGAACTCCTGCAGGTCGCCGGCCGCAATCATCGTCGCCCTCTCTTCAGAGTGGTCCGACATGGGGGCCCGATATCCTCATTATTTCTGGGGCACACAGCCGGCGCGCAGCTCGGAGCCCGCTCCGCTCGGGGCACCGCCGCACACGGGGAGCAAACGCGCGGGCGCCGGCGGCGGCGCTTTATGAGGGCGCGGCCATGTCGCGGTTCCCGCCCTGCTCCGCGCCGCGCGGGGGCCGACGGGAGGCGGGATGGTGGCGGGCGGGAGGCGCTGTGAGGGGGGTTGATGCCGTGAGGGGAGCCGCTCGCTGCCTCCCATCACTGCCACGTCTGCCATTAAACCGCATCCCACAGCAGCACATCTATACATTTTTTTAGCAACTCCATGGACGCTCTACTATAACCCCGTTCCAATGCTTCACAACCCTTTCAGCGCAGGAATTTTTCCTAATACCCAGCCAAAATCTTCTCTGGTGCAACTTGAGGCCGTTTTCTCTTGTTCTGTGTCACAGAAAAAGATATATATTTATGTATAGCCTACATTTACAATAATAGAACGTAGGGTTTATTTTTTTTGTGTGTGGTGCTACTGCTGTAAGCCAAGCAATGGGACTTTTATGCTTCTAGTTCAGCATCCAGAAGCTGATGATAAAAGTAGAAGATCCTGGGGATGAACATATTAAGTTCCACAGCTGACCACAGGTTCCAGTAAAGCTGGGGAATGAAGCTATTCACTGTTTAGTAGACACCAGAACTGCTTGCCCCACTATGAATTATTGTAAAGGACCTTTAGGTATCGTATGCCAGTAGTTGGGGCCACAGGATTAGATGTGGAACTGGAAATTTAACACATGAGTTTTTGTATGTGCCAAAATGCCCTTTACTTCTCATGGGATGGGATTTGATGATCAAACTGGGAGCTCGGATCTAAATTTTGATGAGAACAAGGATTAGATACACATCCTGCAAGATAATCCCGGCAGACACAAGTCTGTTTGTTACAGGGACGCTTGAGAGAAGAAAGCAAAGAAAAACGAGAAACTGAAATTCCATCTGAAATTCCTTTTGTGTGGGTGACAGAAAAGCCAAGGAGAGCCAAGTCTGCTGAGCCAGTAAGAGTAGAATTTATGCCAGGAGTTAAACTGGTAAGACAAAAAGAATATTCTACGAAGCTGGAGGTCTGCATTGGGCTAAAACCTGTAATTGAGAATTTCCTAAAGTAAAGACTATGACAAGAATGCCAGTCTGTATATAATACTGTTAAAAAGCCATGATTATCAATTAGTGCAAGATTTGAGAGATGTTAATGAAGTAGTTGCTAATGTGCATCCTGCAGTTTGGAACTTTGTTGACTAGAGTTCCAGTAGAATCTACTAGAGTTGATTCTAATGTTTACTAGACAGTTCTAGGTCTGAAAGATGCTTTTTTTTTTGCCTCTTCTTGGATGAGGAAAGCCAGAAATTGTTTGCTTTTGCATGGGAAGGCCCAGTAACAGAGACAAAGACCCAGCAGTGTTGGATGGTGTTTCCTCAAGGATTCGAGAACTGCCCTGCACTGTTTGGTAATGTACTGGCTAAAGAATTGGAACAACGGCAAGGTAAGAAATTGACAGTTACTTTCCTACTAGGGCAGAGAGTTGCCATTTATGTACCACAGGTGGTCATAGCTCTTTTGGAAGAAAAGGGACATCACTGTCTGCCCCCCAGCAAAATGGTACTGCTTGAGCAAGATGACATGACATTAAAAAATGCTGAGTGTTTTAAATCCTGCATCGTTCCTGCCTTTAAATGAGGAAGACGAGATTGTTTGCAAGAAGCTGAACAATTCCAAACAGACAGATCTAAATGGTAGCCCTCTGGAAAGTCCTGGCTGGGAGCTATTCACTGATGGAATCAGCTTTGTTGTTAGGGAGCAGAAAGCTGGATATGCAATTATAGCCTTGGAAGGAGATATCTTAAATATTAAGACTCCTGTTTATATGAAAAGAAGGTAAATTAGGAGAGCTATTAAATTGTTCTAAAACTACCAAAGGATAGCAGGTAGCACCTAATGAACAGCGTGTAGTTACCTCTCCAATAGGGAAAAAATTAATGGAAAGAGCACTCCTCTGCAGGTGTGTATATACTAGATACTGTATTGGAGCAGTACAAACATACTTGGTAGGAAGCAACGTTGTTATTGGTTGCCAAAATATTGTTCAAATAAATGTGACGTGCCTTAAAAGTTATCCTAAAATCTAGAGGAGAGCCCATCCAGGAGAGGTAAAAAGAGTTTTGTACCTGGGGAATACTGGCAAATTGACTTTTCTGAATTACAGTGGTGTAATGGATTGAAGAGTTTATTGAGATTGCTTGACACCTTTTCTGGATGGCCTGAGGCATTCCCATGACAAACCAACAGAGCAAGGGAAGTAATCATATTTTTTTCACAGTAAGAAATAATTCCAAGGTTTGATATTCAGAAGGACTCTCATCAGAGGAGCTCATTTTATTGCAAAAATAATGCAAGGAGTATCTGCTTTCCTGCAAATGATACTTGCATACTCTGTGGAGACCACAGTCAAGGGGTCAGGTAGAAAGAATGAATCAAATATCAAAAAGGCAATTTCAATGGTTATGTCAAGAACATTTGAAATAAATTGGCATTGCTGAGAGTTCAAATAGCCCACAGCGTTATGGAAGGAGCTAATCCTTTTGAAATCTTACACTGAAAACAATAATACTATAAATTTGGCAGCAAAAACTGATTGGATGCATGTAGCTGGTGGTCAAATACTTACTGAATATGTCTTTTCTTTGGCAAGAATCTTTTTCTTCCCTTCTCAGGTATGTGCAATTAGGAACTCCTGGACGTGCCCATACATTCCTTCAAACCATGGGACCAAGTGTATCTCCAAACCTCTGCGTGAGAAGTGAAAAGAACCTTATCTGATACTCTTAGCAACAGATACTGCAGTAAAAGTAAAGGGGATTGAGTGCTGGGTTCATTACACCAGGACAAAAACAGCTCCATGTGAGAAGTGGAAAGGTGAAGAAGTCAATTCCCTAAAGGTAAAAATCATGAGAAATGCATGAACTGCACCTGGAATAGATTGGGTGCTTATTTGGGACTAGGTTGTACTCTGGGAATATTACTCTTTGCTTTTGTAACTTTGATTTTATCCATTCTATATTTCACATATTTTTAAACAGTTGTGCTGGTAATTTTAGCCTCTGTTTATATGTTGTCTTGCAGTGTCTATCCAAGTGTTGCTGGAAGTCAGTGAACAAAAACCTCAGAGAAAATGAGACTAATCTAAACTGCACTGTTAAGTATGTCTCAAAGGGGGGAATTGTTGTGAGTCAAGTGGGAATTAATCTTGGTACAAGCCTTAGTGTGGGTGCCCTTCAGACTCAGCAAAAGACATCATGGAGTAATACACAGACTGGACAACCAGTCACAGAGCTGCAGGCTGTGTTGGAAGAGTGGTCAAGTGATAAGAATATATATAGAAAGCATCATGGAAAATCCCTGTGGGTGCTAGCTTTGTGGGAGACCTCCTATCACCCAAATTTGTGCAGGTCTGTGATAAATCAAACAGGAAGAGGAGCAACTTTTTACACGATCTGATATTGATAAGACAAGGGAAAATGGCTTTAAACTGAAAGAGGGGAAATATAGGTTAGATCTTAGGAGGGAGTTTTGTGCCTGTGTGAGACTGGCTCGCAGCATACTGGGTAACAAACCCATCTTTCATCTTATGTGGAGCCAAGATTTTGACTTGATCCTTGTGGGTGCCTTCCAACTCAGGATGCTCCATGATTTTATCCGGTTCGTAGGCTGGGAGGGATGGGAGGGATGGTGTCATGGACTGTGAGCACCCAGCATTTACACATGGGCTGAAGCCCATTTTGTGTCCCAGCCCCAGGGATGAATATCCCTGTAGCCTACATGCTTGTTGCTGCCCAAGTGAGTTTTTTCTTCTCACAATATACACTATTTCAGGTGCTTTTCTGTTTTCCTCTCCGCCCTCAACAGGGCTCTTAGTCCTTTTCCCAGTAAGTGTGCATTTCACAGCTCTTCCATTTCCCTTGGCCTGGGAGAACAGCCAAGGGACTGCCCTCTGAGTTGTTGAGGCGTGCGATGAAATCCACCCTTTTAGCCAGGCCCCTCTGGTTTTGCTTTACTATGTTAACTAATGCACTGACTGCTGAGCATCGTTTTGCTTCAGCTTGCTAAAGCTTGCTCAGGTGGAACTCATAAGTTTCTAACCCGCTGAGGTTTGTCTGTCTAAGGAGCATCACAGGCTTGCAATACACACAAGGACTGAGGGCGCTGCAACCCTCACAGCTGCATTTCAGACTACCAGCACTAGGTGTCGGGCAATCAGAATGGCTGCTCTGGGAAGACTGGACGGATTCTGAGAAAGGAGCGATGCACTGATGTACTTCATTCTAGAATCGAGTGTCATCCATGTGTAACCATCTGCTTGGCTCCTAAGTGTCTGCTGTCCTCCTTTGGTTGTGGTGTCACAGCAGAACGTGCAGACATACTGCTTTGGGATGTGCTCAGCTGCCAAAATCTGGCAGGACAATGAGATTATTTTTATTCCTGTAAAGACGAGCTTCGCTGATGAGGTCAGCACCGTGCTGTTCATCTGCCCATCTTGTGGGTGCTGTAGCACACACACGGCAGGCTGCACCGTGTGGAGCCAGCTGTCTGCAGGGAGCCAGCTCCTCCCGTGGTATTTTCAGCCATTTGGACATTGCTCTGTGGTTCCTCTCTTCACCTCTCACCCTAATAATTGCTCACCTAAACAACAGGGTGTTGCTGGCTGCAGATCACAATTAGTAGCTCTCACATATCACCATATCACCACTGCTGCAAAGTCATGCTTTTCTCCTCTGTCAAGGTAGTGTATCAGAAAGCACTTTTCTTCTCTTTCTTTTTCTTCATAAGAGGGAGAAGCAGTGGAAGCCTTGAAAGCATGTTTGAAATTGTGTCTCTAGCATGTGGTCTGGGGAATGCTTGCTTCAAGTCATGACTAAAGGCATTATTGTTTTCTCAGAAATAAGAAGCAGCCTGCTGGGGAAAGCCAGAATTAGGAGAAGTAAGAATTCACCAACCTGCAGAGTGCTTGCAAAATGTATTGCAGTTTCTGGTAGAAAGGCAGCTAGAAGAAATAGTGCCCTGGATCTGCAGAGCCAGGGGCCAAATATCTGTGTGAAGACAAATGAGAGTATCAGACGGTGCAATGCAAGCAGCAATTTTGTGGACAAGAAAGAATGCCCAGAGCTCAGAAGTAAGGAAGTTTTAGCCAGTGTTCAACCTTGGGAGATGGCTCTCTGCTTTTGTGAAATGATCTGCAGAACAGGAGAAATTGGCCTAGGAGGAATCAGCTGAGCCAGGGGACAGAACGGGCCAAGTGAGAGATGTAGCATGTACAGCGTGTCCAAAGAATGCAGCACAAGAAGAAAGGCATTTTGGCAGCACCACAAAGGGCTCACTTTTCTCTGCAAATCATTGGAGAGCTGTATCTTGTGGCCAGGATGTAACATTTAACACAGGAAAGCCATCTATCTGCCTGGGGCTAACAACACGTTCCTGGAGGAGCCTGCTGTTTAGAAGAACAGGAGACTCTACAAAGGGAAGAAAAACACACACGAACAGAAAGCAGAAATAAAGAGATCCGACAAAATGGAAATGAAAATGGGAATACAGACATAGCGAAGGGGAAAAAATCGGAGCGGATAAGGTCCCACAGCCTGATTGCAGTGCCAGTTCTGCTAAGTGCAAGATTTCGTGCCTACTGCACTGACTCCAAAGTCTCCAGAAAGTCTTGTGAAGAAACAATGTTACTGCTCTGAAGCAAAACTGAAAATAACGAGAGGGGTCAACTTTGGGCTCCAGTCAGGCACTGCAGCACCAAGAACGCTCGCTGAGATGCTGCTAAGACAAAGCTGAGAATACTGCAGAGCTGCTGATGCTATCAGAAGGGGATTAGAACTTCTTGTGAAGGCAGGAGAAATCTGTGATGATAGAGATCTTTGTGTTCCCAAACAGGACTCAGCACGCGCGTGTGTGCGTACGCAGGGCTCCAAGGGCACCGGCCATTCCTCAGTGTCAAGGTCTGAAGGGTGGGTGGATAGGACAACCTTTGTACTGGAGAGCCATTAAAGTGTGAGTCAGGAAGTGCTGTACCCGTGAGGTGCTACCTGCACTCACTCTGCATCCTTCGATCTGGGAGAGGTGGGTGCTCCCTGCAGCGTGCTCTGTGCTGAGCCCTGAAGAGCTGAAAGCACAACTGGTTGGGCTGGTTCGGGATGCTGGTGCTTGGGCAGACGAGACAGACAGCCTTTGTTTCTCTCTTTTAAGGTCTGTCCCCCACAGGTTATCGTCTCATTTCAGTCCTCTTGACATCATTTTTTGGGGGGAGGCTGGAAGATATTTCCTGCCAAATCCTGGATGATGCCTGGCCACTGGGCAGTGGGAGCAGGCAATATCTTATGGCTCTGGCCAATCGTGTACTTTGGGACTGTAATACACAGCCCGTTTGCAACTCAGTGTTGAGTTTCCCATTGAAAAGACAAGGGAGGAAATGAAACCATCAAGCTCTCAGGAACAAGTAGATGCATGAATTTATCCATGTGTGGAGTTGGATAGGGATGTCAGGGCCCGATAGCCAGGCTTCCCTTGGGGAGGAAAGAATGTTTGCTGTGCTGAACACTGAAGAGCGGTGCTGTGGAAGAGACTGAGAATGGTGGTAAAGGGGGCGATGTGGAAACCGTGTGTCACCAACCCCAGGGCAAAGTGGTCAGACTCTGTGCCAAGCATAAAATCATAGAATCACAGAATGGCTGGGGTTGCATCACCTTCAAGAGTACCTAACTCCAACCCCCTGCCTGGGGCTGGCTGCCACCCATCGAGTACTGGAAGTGTGAGTATCTGGCTGCTTCCAGAGCTTTCCTGTTGCCACCTGGGGGTGAGAGTTCCTCTGGTTTCTCTTCTCCCTATTGTCTTCTTCCCCCTCTATGCACCAGCCTCTTCTTCACGTTGTGCTGTGCCCAAAAGAACTGTGACAAACCCTGTTGAATTGGAGACTCACGTATACCAGCTCTGAGCAGAAACTCAGCCACCATAGCAAAATGACCCAAATTAAGGGATTATAAATAGCTACTCAAATCCTCTTTCTCTATCCACATTGTGGTTGGTTTTTTTCTTCCCTATCTTAAAAAATCATAGAACAGCCTGGGCTGAAAAGGACCACAGTGCTCATCCAGTTCCAACCCCCTGCTATATGCAGGTCGCCAACCAGCAGCCCAGGCTGCCCAGAGCCACATCCAGCCTGGCCTTGAATGCCTGCAGGGATGGGGCATCCACAGCCTCCTTGGGCAACCTGCCTCCTTGCCCCATGCTAGCGGGGTCAACTACATGCTGCCGTCCTGATGCAAAAAGCTTTTTCCACTCCCATAAAGGCCCATAAAGGCCAGAGCCCCTCTTCAAGCACTTTGTTTTCAAAAAATTGCAAAGCCAGCAGCAACAGGGAATGGAGCCAGATGAAAATGCACCCGTGTGACAAAGGCTGACCCCGAACGGCCGGCTTGTGCTGTGATTCCAGAGAGCAAAGACAGGGCACAATGCCTGCTCCTGGGCCCGTGGGTGACAGTGGGAGCTGCACAGAAGCAGCCACCCTTAGGCATGGCAGGAGATGCCAAGCCTTCCTGTAGCAGCTTCAGCATGTTTTGCTTCTCCCCTTTAACCTGGGCCTCCAGCGACACGCGCCCTTCCGTAGCTGCTGATCACTTCAAGATGTCAGGAGCTGCTCTGGAGCACAAGAGGCGGCGAAGGGGGAATTCAATCCCTGTCACCAGGGCCTGGGAACGCGCAGGGAATAAGCAGCTTTGCAAGTCAAAGCGGTCTGGAAGTGATTTATTCTTTTTGTTTTGGTTTGGTTTTTTTCCACACTAAATTTCAGACTTTTTTTTTTTCTTCTCAACTGAAAAAAAAGACTTCAGACTGGATTTCATATGGTTCCTTTCTTTCTAACAGCCCGAGAAAGGCACAGCCCATCCCAGCTCCCATCAGGAGGCAGCCACAAGGAGAAATAAGTTGTTTTGCTGTGTCTCCTTGCTGCACATCCGCACCCAGTGCCATCAGCAGAGCTCTGCACGGCTTTGGGAAGACCGCAGGCAATTGTGAGAAAGCTACACTTGTTGCGTGAGCATTAGGCACGGGGAGCAGAAAGCAGAGAAACACACGGAGTTCAGGGGGGTGGCCCGTTCCCAAAGCCCAGCCCCTTGCGTTGGGCTGCTCTCAAAGCCCTGTTTGAGTTGGTGCACACGTGTGTCCCCTCGTCACCCCGCTGACCACCCCCCACATCTCTTCGTTACACATCGACACCTCGTCCCTCGGGGTACCGCAGCCTGGCGCTGTCCCCGCCCCGTGCCGAGGCGGGAGGCGTGCCGTGCCGTGCCGTGCCGTGCCGTGCCGTGCCGTGCCGCCACGAACCGTGCAGCTCTGCGGAGCGGATCCGGTGCTCGGTGCGGGGCCGGGATGGGCGGCGTGCGCTGCGCGCTGCTCTGCGCTCTGCTCTGCGCTCTGCTCTGCGCGCTGCCCCCGCCGCGCTGCGGGGCCGCTGAATTCGGTGAGTCCGGGCCGGGGCTGCGGGCGGGAGCTGCGGGCAGCGGTATCTCCGTCGGCCCTCCCGGTGAGCGACGGGACCCCACTCTTTTTTTAGGGGAGGGAAGTGATTTGCCGTGCTGCATTTGCCGATGGGATGTGCCCCCGAGTTGTGCCGGCCGAGATGACTGCGTTCGTGGCACCGGCACGCTGTTTGTGGAGCTTGGGTTACCTGGAAAAATGCGATGCAAAGAGACGTGGTCTGGGGGCTCAAAAGCAAAGCGTGGCTGCCTCGTGTCCATCCGGCAGGGTCGGATGGTGGTGGGGTCGGTGGGAAGATGTGCTTCTCAGCTGGGATGGTAGTCAGATCGGTTTGTTTGGAGTTCACAGTGTGGGCTGAGGGAGCCTGCAGTACCGCAAACTCACCGCTGTTTTCGGATTCAAACTGCAGTCCTGGAATGTGTCACACAAAAGGTGTGTGAAGCCCAGGGTGCCTTCAAAAGCCAGGTGTGGCCTCAGGGCACATTCATCTCGGACAGCTCTGGTGGGCAGGATGGAGGCAGCAGTCCCAAGAGGTGCTCCCCATCCTTCCTCAGGTCAGGCTCTGTGCTGCATGACTGTGAGGATTCACTTCAACAGGTGCCCAGGCAGAAAGCAGTTGTCAGCAGGTGCGTTATTTCTGCTAATACAGGAGTACTGACATAAGGCATTCGGGAGCAGACCTGTGCATTTTCTAATGCTTTCTTTTACTGGGATCGCAGTAGGACAACTTATGACTCCCCCATGGGGCATGCAACTCCTCATTTATTTTCATCTATAATAAAGCATCGTGCCTCTTTCAGCAGGCAGACTTTCTGCTTAGGCTCCCTTCTCCAGGCTAGCAGCAGAGGAGGCATGCTGAGCATCATCACTGCTCTGCCACCTGCTTGCTTGCTTATCCTGGCCCTGGGGTCTGAGCTTTGCTAGCGCTGGAGTTTTGCTGCCAGTCCAGGTATGTTGAATGAGCAGCATCGTGCTTGCACATGGAATTTCTTCCTTGCCAGCTTATGCTGCTGCAGAGCAGCGGGCACCTTGCGGGTACCTGGGACACCCATGCACGTCCACTCCCAACTCTGGGGCTCTGGCTTTTGGGGCCAGCCTGAGTAAGCAGCCCCGACCACGGATGAGTCCTCAGGGACAGCCACACCCCAAACAGCTGGGGATGGAGGGGTGCTCGAAAGGGAGCTCTTCATTCAACAAATTCCTGTTGTCAGCATGAGTCAAAGAGGAAAATATTTCATTCCTGGGCCAGCAAATACCTCTTTCCACTTCATCAGCGCAGAAATTGAGGCTGAGATCCCCTTTGCTTTTCAAAGTTTGCCTCGAAGGGGAACGCAGAGGGAGAGCTGGTGATAGCCAGAAACTGAGCCGGCCCCGTGGGGACAGTGTGAGCAGTCCCAGTGCCACCATGCTGGCTGTGCCCCGCAGTGGGGCAGGATCATGGCTGCTCCCATCAGGCGCCTGCCTTTCCTTCATTCAGCCATCCTGCTGGGGTCAGTCCTGCTGGGAATGGAATGCCTCCAACCCGGCTAACCTCTGCCAGGAGAAGGGGAGGGGTTCTCTGTGTTGCTTGCTTGTTTGTTCCTTGCTTGTTTGCTTTCCTCCAGTCTTTTGGGGGTTATCTGGCCACTGCAGAGCCGCTCACCTGGCTGCTGTGAGTAAATCTCACTGCGTTTAGCTGCAGTCACGTGGAGGATTTTGTTTGTGTTGAGATGGTGGAGATTAGGAAGCGTGTTTAAGAAGCTTAGAGTCTTTTTTATTTTTGTTTTTTCCCCTGAAAGGGAAACCCATTGTTTTGTGTGTCAGTCAGGGAGAGCCTTTCTCTTCCCCATGTCCAGCTTTAAAACTCCTCTCGAGTTCCTGTCTAGAAGCACCATTTCTCAGGGGTTAAAAATAGCGAGCAACTTAGCAAAGGAGCACATCCAGCCTCAAAATTAGGCTGTGTTTCTTGGCTCTGTGCACAGAACGCCAGGCTTGTGCTCCATTTCTTACGATAGTGATGACGTATCTTTAAAAACCTGGAGTTGTTTGATGTTTCAGAACTCAGACCTGCCCCAAAACAAACACAGCTGAACTCGGGTTGAGCAAAAAGATCGTGTTTTCTGCTCACAGCGTTGCTTTTGCTTTTTTGTTTTTACACCGCGAATAGCTTTTTTGGAAGAGGGAAATTAATGGAGGTTTAACTCCTGTCTGGCACAGTGCCCTCACTTGCAGCAAGGGAGATTTACTGATGTGCTCGGGATTTCTGTATACCTCCAGAAGCTGAGAAATTGAAGTACCTATTTGCAGGGTATTCTCCAGATCTTCTCTCTTTGGAATATATGCTTTTCTTTCGGGGGAACGGCTGTCCATGGAGCTGCTCCTCGTCTTGTTTGTGGCTGTGTGGAATGCATGAGGAAGGAGGCGGAGGGCACAGCTCAGTGACTGTGTGTGTTAAGTGGCATGTAGGTGGGGGAAAGAAACCCACAGAGAGAGCTGGCAAAGTGTCTTCTGTTGGAAAAACGTCTGCAGAAGGGCAGTGTGGTGGGAGAACAAGGCTGCATAGCGGGCAGCTCCTACACACTGTCTGAAGGCAAGTCTCCATCAGTGCAGTTATTTCCCCCCAGCAGCTGGGTGAGGGCAGCTCCCAGCAGCAGCAGCCTGGCTGGCTCAGCCTGCCTTTTCCAGAGGGGCAGCCGCAAAGCTGGGTGGTTTTGTACCCAGAGCACTGTGCTTGCTGTGCGCTGCCCATCCCCTGTGCCCAGCTCACCCCACGCTGGGGACAGAGCTGCTTCAGGAGCAGAAAGCCTAAAACCAGCCCATGCAAATCCTCTGCGGGGACTCCTTCCCAGCTGGAAACGCCTGAGATGAGGCCCCTGAAAGGGGTTTTCTGAGTCCCAAATTCCTCCTGCCCGACTCCAGTCCCCAGGGCGTGATCCAGCACAAACAGCTCCCGCCTCTCCCCTGCCATGAGAAAAGCACAGTCCGGGACTTTCTGGTTTGCTTAAAGGTGCTTTTAGAGGTGCTGCTTGTACACGTTCAGTCCTGGGACAGCCCCCAGCTCCCTGGTTTCTCCCTGAAGCTCCTACATGAGGTGTCTTGGAGGCTTTGAATCTTTTGGGAAAGTTTCTGGGTGACAAGTGACAAACCCGAGGTCTCCTCTTGCAGGTGATGCTGGCGGACATGGAGGCCTGAGGTCCCTCTCTGCAGGAGCCCCGCTGGCAAGGCCTCTGTGGGCAAGGCATCACCGCCCCAAACGGGGCCTCACCAGTGGCCACTGGCCCCCCCAGGGCTCAAAGCCTTCCGCCACCTCCCTGGGACAGCTGAAATTTAACCCCACCGTGGGGCACGTTGTGATAAATGAGCTCAAGGATGTCACATTTAACTGCTCCATCAAAGTACCTCAGCTGCTGCTCCGGCCAGACTCCCCCAGCATTTCCCTGTGGAAGGATGGCAGGGAGCTGCACACTCTGGACCGCATCGCCACCAGCCACTTTGAGATCCCTGATGAAGAGGAGGTAGCCATGACCTCCACATTCAGGTAACCGGTGCTGTCCTTCTGCAGGAGGGGTGTCCCCAGCATGGCTCCTGGGGAGGGATGGCTGCCCTGCAGCCGACAGGAGTGAGCTCCCTAGCCCTCAAAGGCAGGCTTTGCACACACATCATCTGTTAGCCATGGGCTCTGGGCTTACTGATGCTGATTTCAACCCACCTCCCACCTATCTGTGTTCTGTGTGCAGGGCATCTCTCCCCATCACAGCCCTCACAACCTCACCCTTCTCTCTTGTAGCATCCGGGCTGCTCAGCGCTCAGATAACGGCTCCTATGTCTGCAAACTCAACATCTCTGGCACTGAGATTGCATCCGATCCCATCTTGGTACAGCTGGAAGGTGAGCTGGAGATGAGCAAGGCTAGAGGTGTCTGACAAGCTGCCATGTCTGCCACAGACATCCAGGGAGGCTGGATGGAAGGGATTGGTTGGCAAAGCCAAGCCTGAGCGAAACAGTGTGGGGTTGTTGTTGGAGAAGTGCTGCTGAGCTCTCTGAATCTTTTGTTTCTCTCCTTTGCATATGTGCAGGGCTCCCACACTTCATTCAACAGCCTGAGAAGCTGAATGTCACCAAGAACAGCCCCTTCAACCTCACGTGCCAAGCTGTGGGTCCGCCAGAGCCTGTGGAAATCTACTGGTTTCGTAACAATGTCCAACTCAACGTGAAGCCCTACATCTCCCCATCAGTTCTGACTGTGCCAGGTGAGCCCAGCGGGAACCTATTCCAGGGGAAGCAGACATGAGCATTTCTGTGAGTGCTGGGTGTCTTGGCTGCCCACAAGGCTTAGCTCATAAGGACTCACAACCCTGAATTTAGATTTGAGCCCTGCAGTGCATGCGGGGTGTGCTGCTGAGAGTAGCCCTACTGCTGTAGGTAACCTTGTTGCTGTTGGCCTCCAGCATGCTGCTGCTCTTGTGGGCTGATCCCCTCTTAGTGTTTCTGAAGGACCTGGAAATTGTCCCTGCTAAACATCTCCCTGCCAACCTGGTGAAGCATAGGGAGAAAAGTCCTCTGTGATACAAAACCCAGCGTAGTTATACTGTAGAGGCGAAAGAGAGGAAGGATTTCTTGATTTGCTCACGCAAAGGAGGCCACTAGCTAATTAACAGCCAAGCTGTAACTGACTTGTCTTGGCATCCAAAGGCAGACTTTAAAAGGCAGTGAAAGCCGGAAGAAGTGACTCATTCCTCTTGGAATGAATCCGGTTGGCCCAAGTTAGGTTGGGATTTTTTTGGACAGTTCCCTTTGGGTCCAGAAGCTGTGTCACACTGCCACAGGTGCCACTTGGGAAGGCCAGGACACTGCAGCGAGTCCTTCACGTTGCATTTCACTAAAATCAGAGAGGCATTTCATTAAAATCATTCCCAGTAAGGACGGTTTTAAGCTTCCAAGAAACAGGCTTTAGGTAAAGCACTGTGTGCTGATGCTGCTGGATTTGGCATCCAAACGTCTTCTATTCATCCGTAGGCTTGGGTTAGTTAGGTTCATTCTACTTGTACAACTACAGGAGGATGTTTTCCTTCCAGTGGAGAGGAAAAGGCTGTAAAAGCAAGGCTTGGACAGTACCCAAAAAGCACTGGGATGTGTTGATACAATACAACAGGCTGGTACATCGTTCCCTGTCCTCGTTTCCATCCAAGGATGGCCGCACCCTCCTTCTTTGCAGCCAACCTCCCAACCAACTGCTGCACATCCAGGTGGATGAGCTGCAAAGGCAGACAACTTTTGCTGCGCCTTCGTGCAGATCTCTGCAGTCTGCCAAGCTAAATTAAAAATGCTGGGGATGCTGCACACAGCTTCAACCACTCGGGGAAGGCAGCCAACAATGTGCTCCCAGGCACCTGTGCCACCATGTGCACAGCAGGGACAGCTCAGCACCTGTCTCAGGCAGACATGAGACAAAAGTTCTGGGTGCTGTTGCTCGCTGGTCAACTTGCAGAGGCCATGCTAACAGCCAGAGGAAACCAGCAGCACTCTGCATTTGGGTATTTCCAGCAGACCCCGAAAGAAGTCTTTCTTCATTATCAGCTGGGAGATTTGAGCAGTCTTTGGAAAGTAGTCATCTGATTCAAGCCATGGTGGTGGGCTCTTCTGCTTTCTGTCTTTCCCTTTTTGAAGACAAAACAAGTGCTTACTCAAGAGGTTGTGCAACGATGCCGTGGAAACACACAGTCCTGTCCTGTGCACTGGTGCTGGCTGCATGCACGTGCTCGTGGTGTGGAAGGTGGTGAGAAGCTCTGCACGGGTCACCCTTGGCCAGCCAGCTGCCAGCCAGAGGGACAAAAAGTGGTGGAAAAGAAGAGTTTTTTCTGTGTTGCTGGAGGAAAATAAGGCGACATTAAAACAAAGGAAGCCACAATCTTTTTTTTTTTTTTTTTTTTTTTGTGAGCAACAGGTGGAAAGTTGGTATGATTTGGGCATTTTGCAGAGGTGCAGCAAACAGATCCTTGGTTTTTCCCCTGCAGGTCTCAACGAAACAGCACTGTTCAGTTGTGAGGCTCACAACAGCAAAGGGCTGACCGCTTCCAACCCTGGGCGGGTCAACGTGAAAGGTAAGTGGGACCATGGTGTTACCTTTACTTGTTGAGTACATCTGTCCATCAGGAGCTGCCTGAACCTCCACACTTCCCAGCACTCGTTCAACACTAGCTGGTGGTGGTGTTTTTGGGACTTGCACATTTATTTTTTCCTGTTTGAAAATGATATTTAAAATCAAGCAGGTTGCAGGTAGTAGCACAGTCACCCAGAGCTGTTTGGTCGTTTGGAGCAAGCGTAGCTCCAGTGTTGCAGCCGTGGGAGGAAACACCAAAAAGCACATTTGAAAGCAGAACTGTCAGACCCAGAGTAGGTTTCCGAAAGGTTGTATCATTCTTTTCCTTCCTTCACAACCAGGGCAGCACTCAGAGTTTTCCATAGGAAATGGTGTTAATTCTTGACATTCCTAATGGGAACCACTCCGGTAATGCAAGGAATTAAGGTTCCCCAAAATGTCATTGCCTCTAAGCAATGCAGAGCGTTGTTTCAGCTCATAGAGTACTGTCAAAACAGAGATTTTCTACTTCCCTGCCAGTGGTCTAAAATATCTACAATGCACTGATACAGGATACTGCTGCAGCTCTAACCAGGACAGTTCCTGGGCTTCTTGCACAGTTGAAGCCTCAGGAGCTGCATGGGGGAAGCCAGCCAGGCCATGTCTGTGCTAAAGCCTAAACATACTGAGCTTGTACTAGGCATATGGGCTGCTGTGCCCCTACCAGTACAGTTCCACTGCATGCCCTGAGCTAGGTAGAGCTTCTCATCTCTCTCCAGCACAAGAGCTGACTGTGCTTGGCTTTGCCTTACAGGAATACCATCTGCACCAAAAACCGTGCATGTCCTGAAGAGAATGGCTCACAGCATTGTGATCTCCTGGGTGCCAGGCTTTGATGCGTTCTCTGCCTTGAACAGCTGCAGTGTGAAGGTAAGTTTGTGGCCCCTGCCTCTAAAACCTGGATGCTCAAAGGCAGGGAAAAATCAAAGTTCTTTGGCATGAACCACATGGACTTGACCAAGCTATTGGTTTGGGCAAAGTGAGCTGGATTTTCCCAGTAGTTTTGAAAGGGAAAGTGCAAAGTCAAGAAGTCAAACCTGAGTAGTACAGTCTCTAGGTGCTGGTAACCTGGCAGCTGGAGCACCACTATGGTGGACAACAGGCTTCAAAAGGAGCTGTGCTGGGCCTGGTGTGGTCTGCTCACAGAGTGTGGCTTTGCTCTGCCTGCTGCCAGGAGAAAGTTCGCTGAAAGGCTTCCTGCAGAGAAATTGAATGGGAAAAGGGCTGTGCTGGGTGGCACCACCCAGACAGCTGTTTGGGTGGGCAGAGGAAACAGGATGCAAATGCTGGTCCTCAGGTTGTGAGTCATGAGGGGGGAAGGTCATCTCATCTCACTTGAAATACATAGAATAGACAACTTAGGAGGGAAACAGGAACCTCCAAATTGAGGTTTAGATCTCTCAGTCGAGATAGTCAGGTTGTCAGGTCTCTTCGTAGAGAGATGCCCAGAGAGATGCTCTTTGGGAGGTTTCCTACATCCTGAATTGCTACTAGCACGTGCTTGTCCCCACTTTTACCTTCTGATCAAACACTTCCCAGATGTGGTCTTAGAGTTTGGAGATGGAGGCTCCTCTCAGCTCTCCACTCCTGACACCTTCTGAGTACTGGGCAGGAGCTGAGGGTCGTCAGTCTCCTGGACAAGCTAGTGAAGCCATCTTCATGGATTCATGGGGCCCTGCAAATAGCTTCTGCCTGCTGCCCTTCTTTGTCATTGCAGAGTCTCACTGTCCCATTGCTTGCTCTCTTCTGGATGCGTTTTTTGCAGTGGTTAATCTGTACCCTGGTTCAGGCAGTACACAGTCTGTCCTGGGATGAGGAGCAGCCACTGCCAGGAGAAATCCTACGCAGACTGAACTCAGCATATTGTGGCACCCAAGACTTCCGCATTTACAAACCCTCTCATTAGCCTTCATGTACTCATTAACCTTCGTGTACTCGTTAGCCTTCATGTCAGAGCAATCCTCCTTTGGCTCTTACACCGAAGGTCCCATCTCTCTCAGAGCATTAAAAATTAGGTGGCTTTAAGTAGATCGTGTGAACTCTCACTGGTAGGAAGTGAAAATGCTCAGAAGCCTGAGTGGCAGCGGTGACAGCAGAGCCCCAGCTCCCAGCTTGCTCCAGTGCCCTCCCATAACCCTCAGGCAGCTCCCACGAGTCAGCGCTGTGTTTGCGCCCATGGCTGAGCGAAAGGCTGTGCAGAGTGAAGAGCCAGAGGACAGACTGTTTCCTCCCTTTTCCTCCCAGCCTATTTCTATGTGACGTGTCGCCTGACCTCTCAGGAGACAGAGGATGTCGGAAGGCAGGTAAAAGTGAAAGGAGTTACCGAGGGGAAAGGTACCTGAGCTAATATTAGCGCCGTGTCCACCGCCGCATTCCGAATGGAGCTCAGGAAGTGGGGTGGAGAGCCAAGGAATTTCCTATGACTTCATGTTCATGGGCTGTCAGTAGGAAATAGCCTTTCAATTTGGAAAACAAGACATGATTTCTGGCAAAAACACAGCCGTGACTAAGCCTTTTTTCTCCTGTCTCCTTTGATAATCCTCTTGCTTGGGTAGCGTGGCCCATCAACCACATAGATCATTTTTGAGCATCCTGGTGCTTAAAGCAGGAGCTGTTCTTATCATATCTGGTGAGTTCAAGCTGTTAGTTTGTAAAAAACATGTTTTTAAAATAAACACCTTAGTCTGATAGACTCCAGAGGAAAAGTATGGGTTGTCTTCTGAATTATCCACACTGCTCATGCCAGTGTCTCTCATTCTCATTCTTCCCTCTTCTGCCCACCACCTAGTGAGAGACTGCTCTTGTGGGGCTTGCTGTGTTCCGAGAACTTTGCTGACATGCATGGAAAGCAAAACAGAAGAGGTGATGCTGAGCAAGCGCGTGGCTCTCACGCCTGATCAGAGCAGAAGCTCAATGTCCCAGCCCTGCATCTGGGGTCGGATCAGCCAGTTAGCACCACCAGCTGCAGTGGAAACAGGTCCTGGAATATGATGAGATGCTTTTCCCCAATGTGAGCAGTCATTCCAGCCTTTTAGGGAGTTTTTTCAGCCCTGATACACTGGAAAAAAAGTTTATCTTTGTCCAAAAATCATGACTTGCTCCTAATGCATTGAATTCATTCGTTCAGTTCAATGATCATAGAACCACAGAATGGCTTGGGTTGAAAGGCACCCAAAAGGCCACTCAGTCCCAATCCCCTGCCGTGGGCTGGCTGCCTTCCACCAGCTCAGGCTGCCCAGGGTGCCATCCAACCTGGCCTTGGGCACCTCCAGGGCTGGGGCGCCCACAGCTCTCTGGGCAACCTTCTCTGGGTAATGATGGAGTGTAATGAGGACTGTGATTGGTCCTTCTAGAGGGTTCATGAGAGGGTTCACTGTGCTAATACAGTGAGCTCCCTGATGGGGAGAGAGCCTCTAGATCTTTCCTGGCACAGATTGCATCTAGACCTTCATCCTTAATACTCCTGGCTGCCTGGTTCCCCATCGATTTGACTGATGCTCCCCTGGGGCTGTGTGCATTCTTGTCTCCCACAAAGTCTGATAAGTTCTGTGAATAATGATGTGCTGAATGAAAACAGACTTCATTTTGTTTGTTTGAGACTCACTGCCTGGTAATTTAATAGGGTGCTCCTTTTGCTTCCAGTTGCAAGAAATAGCAAAACATCCTTCCCTCCCTTTGCTTTCCACATTTTCACACATATCTGCCATGTCAAGCTGCATCTCTTTCTTCTCCACATGCGTTTGAGACCCAGCGCTGGGTTCTGAGGATGGCCTGCTGTCAGCTTTCTGCTTGGGAGGGATGAAGCCCTGGTGTTGTTTTGATGGAGGACAGAAAGGGAGGCAGGGCTCTGGATCCTGTTTACAGATGTCAAATCCTGCTGTGCCTCTCAGCCTGCAGGTTGTTGCTGACTAATCCCTGTTTCTGAACTGATTTTTCCATTAAGGTCAAGGAAGCCGTTCCGCGAAGCAATGTCTCATTTCTGCTCTTTAACACGTCGGTGCCTCCCCACGTGTATCACATCCAGCAGCTGTGGCCCATGGCACATTATAACATCAGTGTTTCTTGCAAGAATGAAGTCGGTTGGTCGGCATTTAGCCCCTGGATAACAGCCAGTACCACGGAAGGAGGTAGGAAATGAGTTGCTAGTGCTGAGAAAGGTTTCCCTGCTTAAGGCTCACTGCTGTGCTCTGTGCAGGACTGCCTGGATGAGTTGCTGCTTCAGAGAGATGGCTGTTTAGGGTTGGGATATTTTGATTGGAGAAGGGAAATGTACCCACATGCGATCCCCTGCTGGAAATATTAAAGGCGATTGGAAAGAGTGGATGCTGTCTGCTTGAGCTGCAGCTCATTTTCAGCCCACCTGCCACGTCCCTCCGGGATGCACACATCCACCTGCCTCCCCTCCCCTTATTTCTCTTTGACTCCTGCAGCTCCAACTAGCCAGCCGCTGAATGTCACAGTGTCACTCAACGAATCCAGCTCCTTCCTGGAAATCCGATGGGTGAAGCCACCCCTTGAGAGGACACAGGGGGAGCTGCAGGGATATCACATCTGGCACACGTGGCAGGACTCCAAGGGGCTGGTAAGTCACCAGGGGACTGGGGGAGAGTTTGATAGACAACCCATAGCACTGAGTTGTTATGCTCTGGGAGCGTGTTAGGGCAGGGGACCTGTCCACAGCACATGAAGTCATTTGGCACAGCCTTGCTTGCCTCCTCCAGGCCTTGGGACATCTTAGGTACTGGGCAAAACAGCATGAGAGATGGAGGATGGGATTCCATCCAAGTTCTGCTTGTGGCCAGGGAGCCTGAGGATAATTGCATGGATGTATCCAGCCGTCCCCTCTGCGCTGTGGTTTGGTCTTCCTCTGTCCCAGGCAAAAAGCACAGAGAGGCACTGGCGACCTAAACTCTGTGTGGAAAAAGTGACTCATGCTCTTTTTTTGTAAGATGCTGCATTTTCTGTTCTCCTTTTATGCTTCTGAAAAAGAGCATGTATAGATCCAGGCTGAATGAAGTCAAGGAAACAATATTATGGTCTTGTGACTAGCATGGAAAAAAAATGCTGACACATTTGTCATCTCTTAAGCAGTAAGTGAAAAACAGGCTGTGCCCTTAAGCTCTGGGAAACTTATTATTATTTCTTTAAATAAAATTCCCAAGTTAAATGCTTTCTGCTCAGGACCCTGGTCCATTACTGTTCTCATTCATGCTGGCTTTCAGGAGGCTGAAAATCCCACTAGTGGGGAATGAGATCAGATGGGAAGTAGGAAGCTCTGCTAGGCAGTTATCTTCCAGACAACCTTGGCTTTGCAGATCAAAAGGTGCTCGGTGCTGCTTTGTTTTATCAGCTTATGGGCTTTCTGAAGGGCAAAAATGCCTGTGAAGATGCTCAGAGGCAGCAAACCAAGGGCAGGGGCCAGCATTTGTTATCCTAAGGGCTGGGGATGGCAGTTGGCTGTGCCACATCCCTCACAGAGCATCCTTGGGCTGGCTGTGGAGCTGGGTGCCCTCGTGAGCTGCTTGCAGTCTGTCTGCTGGAGCTGACGGACAGACAGACCGAAGCACAGGAGCAATGTGATTGTTGCCATTTGCCAAAAATAAGTGGAAAAGCTTTTGTTTTCCAGGCATAAAGCCTCTGAATTTGGGCTCTGGAGAGGCTGAATGTTAAATGCTAGATATCCCCAGCTTCTTTTCTCCTTCCTGTGCTAGTGGCCCCACAGAGCGCAAGTGCTGCGAAGAATCCTGCCCTTCTCACATCAGGCTTCCCCCCAAATAACCATCAGTTTGAAAGTCCTGGCACCAGAACTGCGGTGGGATTGTGGATTTCTGTGTCAGCAGGGCCACCTGCAGGCCTCTTTTTCTCCACAATCAGTTAAAAAAAAAAAACAAACAATTTTTAAAGCTTCAAAAAGTTCTGGTTTTATTTTTAAACCAGCGATTCTTGTTTGACTCAGGGCTGCAGGAGTTGAGACACGAAGGAATTCCTCAGCTACCACAAGACTCATAAAAATCATTAAATTTGGCAATTCTGTCCTGACAGAAGGGCTGTCTGCTTTGAAAATGTTCTCATACTCTCCACGAGCCGTTTGATATCTGTTCGGCTCTGTCCTCAAGTGACACAGCAGGGCTGTGGGAGATGTTAAAGGATCCCAGCGCAGTTTTAGGCTGGCGGTGGGAAAATGACCTCGTGTGCATTTCCACTGACGGGTGCCATGAAAGCAAAGTGGTTGGAAAAGAGATGTTCCTCAGGGCAGTGCCTTCTGCTAGTGCCTGTGGAGCTCTGCCTGCTGCTTGTCTGTGTTTCACATCAATTTCGGTGGCCTTTTTGTGAACAGAAATCAGTTCTGATTTCCTCCTTGCCCACCCGGCTGCCATTTTCGCTTCAAGTTGAGAGCAGCAGCACAGAGCCAGGCTCTGCCTCTTCCAGCAGCCTGCCAGATGTTTTGCACATCACAGGGCAGTTGCTTTGCAGCTGGCAGCCAGCGAGGAGCAGCAGCAGGCACTTTCTCAGCTGCTTGGCTGAGTCACAAGAAGATCAGGAAACAACAGGGAATTTGCAAGAAAAGATCACTTGTGTTTTTATCAAGGAAAAAAAAAAAACCAAACTTTGCCATGAAACACATTGACATCTCTAATGTCACCGGGCAAGGAAACACACTTTTCAAGCTGGAAATATGGTTAGCATAAAACCGGAAGATATCTGTCCTAAGACTTACTCTCTGTGGCCGGGCACTGGAAGGATGAAGCTGAGAGCACTGCAGTAGAAAGGCAGAAGGGCTGTGCCATGAGAGGGAGTGGTGGTGGCTCAGGGGCTCGTGGGACTGCCTGGCACAAGGCTCACAGAGCTCGGGTGGCACCACGGGGCCATGGCCACCTGCCAGGCACAGAACAGAGCCCGTGCTGTCCCTGGGTGCGTCACATCCCCACGCTGTGTGGGACAGAGCTGCAGCATTGCTGTGGCCCTTGTGCCAGCTCCTGGCAATCGGGAGCACAGCCTGAGGCAGGGGCAGTGTTACTCACGCTGGAGAAGTGCAGGCTGATGTTTAGAACACCTTTGTGGCCGTGGAATGGGGCTGATGGCTGTAGAAGTGAGAGGAGAAAGGTGTTTCAGACCCTGGTGTGTGCAGTGCCTTTCCTCCTCCCTTGCAGGATGGCTTTCTTGCCTCTTTTCTGGCTCTGCTGCTTCAGTTGATAAGCAAAGACTGAAACGGGAAACAATGCTCAGCTCCTTTTCAGGGCTATTATTCTCCATAAATAGCTTGCTGCTCCTGCTGTATTTCCTCTGGGCTTCCAGCAGCAAAGCCATGCAATTGTATAATGAATTCAGCAAACCTCTGGCTTTCACTGTTGCTGTCAGCCCCATCCCATGCCTGTCTTCTCTTGTCTCCAGCAGAACGTCTCCTCGGAAGCCCAGCATAATGCCACCATGGCCATCCTGCCTCTGGTGGCCACCAATGCCACCTGCTCAGTGCGTGTGGCTGCTGTCACCAAGGGAGGCGTGGGGCCCTTCAGCAGCCCGGTGGAGGTCTTTGTTCCTGCCAGTGGTAAGGAGATTCCTGTCTCTGTGGGTGGGAGATGCTGTGGAAGCTCACAGTGTACGCTTTCCTTGACCGGTGGTTTGCACAGATCTGGTCAGAGTTCCCTGCTACCATCATCACATTCTGTCAATGCCAGATGCTGTCCCCATTGGCCAGGCTATCTGAATGCAGCACCAGGAAATTCATAGAGTTATTAAGGTTGGAAAAGACCTCTAAGATCATTTAGGCCATCCACCAAGCCACCCCCACTGTGCCCATTGTCCTACAGTGCCACAACTCCGCAGTTCTTGAACACCTCCAGGTGACCCCACCGCTCCCTGGGCAGCTGTGTCAGTGCAGAATCACTTCTGGAGAAGGAATTGTTCCTAGCAGCCAACCCGAACCTCCCCTGGCACAACGTGAGGCCATCCCCTCTCGTCCTATGGCCGTTCCCTGTGAGCAGAGGCCGACCCCGCCTCACACAGCCTCCTTTCGGGTCGTTGCAGAGCCACGAGGTCTGCCCTGAGCCTCCTCTTCACCAGGCTGAATAGGGATTGGTTTCTAAGCCACTGGGATATCCTCCTCTGCTCTCCATGGGCTGATTCTCTTTCACCAGCTCTGCTAACATGATGTTTCTTTAGGGTTAATAACCTCAGCTCCCTCTTCAACGCCGGCATCTGGGAACACGGACTCCTTTGTAGTAGCACTGGGCTTCATCTGTGGTACGGTTGCTGTTGGGCTGATCCTCTGCTTGTCTGTAGTCATCCAGAAAAGATGCATGGAAACAAAGTATGGGTAAGCCAAAGGGAGAGCAGCCGATGGTGGTGCTCTGAGCTGGGCAGGTGGCAGGTGTGGGGGGAAGGACAGGCAGGGGAGCTTTTTGCCAGCTCTGGATCCAGGGAGAAGGCTTCTGCCTCTTTCAGCATTGTCATTTCCCATTTTTATTGCAGTGAGAGGCACAGGGGAACTAAGTGTGATTTTACCACAGCAACAGTACTTCCCCTTCCTTTCTTAGCTCAGCAGTGCACCTTTTACTTAATTATTCCTATTTTTAAAGGGAAGTAAACTCAGGCAATTCAGTATGGGAGGTGACCTTGGCATTTTGACGCAGTGGAGAGAGAACAAAGATGTATGATATCCTGTGTCCTGGGGCCTGGAGAAACCCCTCCTGCCTAGCCACACACCAAACCTGTCTTGGCCCAAGGGCTGAGTGCAGCATCAGTGTCGGCAGGGCAGAGACCACTGGACCACACTTAGTGACATTTTTAGTAGCATGGACAAAGGGCTGTTATCTCCTACAGCAAGCCAGCGCTGCTCACTCACCCTTGTGACTTTCTGAGTGGCATTTAAGTGCCCTGTCCTATTATTTGTGCTAAATAATTGTGGCGTTACCAGCTTGTCTTATGAGTGGCATCATTGGATGCCCGCTGCCGAATGGGAAAATGATATAATCCACTCCTTTGGAAATGCATCACTTCAGTAAGGGAGTTTATTGAGCTGGCAGTGAATGACGTCTGCTTTGGTCCCCCACGGCATCACCTCAATCCCAGTCTGAAAAACGGGTCTGTAAGAATCTCTAACTGATGTAACATTATGGGGATCTCCGTGTCCCTGCAGTTTTTGTTTCCCTGAGCTGGGCCTCTGCCCTGCTCCACAGGGGCAGCACAGCATCTCCCAGCAGCATGCCCACCATCATTCTGGGGCTGTGATGTACGCCTCCCATGACTTCTTTTTGGCTAAAGGATTGTGGTGACTAAAGGAGCTACGTGCTGATGTGGAGCATTGATACGCTCAAGCTGCACATCGTGCAGAGGAGGTCGCTGTAGGAAGTGGGTAGTATTGCTACCAGCCCAGACTGCTGTGAGACTAGGAAATGAGTATCCCATTTCCTCCCCAGAATACCTCTGTGACTCACTCCTTTGTAGATCAGCCTTGTTTATCAAGTAGATGTTTTGATCAGACGTTGTAGGCAATGGCAATGATCCAGTGGGAGGGAAATGAAAAGGATCAGACCGAATGTGCATTTCCTCCTTTGCTGCTGATCTCATGGGTAGCTCTGTGGTCACCCGTGCCTGCAGCTGTGGTTCTCTGAGCAGAGGGAAAACAGCTGAAGTGACCTCGCACACTTTCTATCCCACCAGGAATGCCTTCAGCAGAAATGATTCAGAGCTGGTGGTGAACTACACAGCCAAGAAGTCCTACTGCCGGAGAGCCATCGAACTGACATGTGAGTGCTCTTCTCATCCCTCTGCAACGAGGTGACAGGATAGCAACAGGGCAAGCCATGGGCCCGATTCTTCCAGTTCTTCACATGTCTGCCAAGCTGGGTTTCCTCACCTGGTTGCCTGTGAAATTCTAAGGCTCTGTCTCTAGCTGGATGGCCCACGGGCATTAAGGGAAGCTCAGATGCTACGAAACTATGGAACCTTGCCTCTCGGTCAGCTCTCTCTGTACCATGCCACACCCTGATGCTGTAAATGGTAGGCCTGCAACTGAAGTCTTCTGGGTCTGAACTCCTCTTCCCCTCTCTTGCAGTGGGTAGCCTGGGTGTCAGCAGCGAGCTCCAGCAGAAGCTGCAGGATGTCGTCATTGACAGAAATGCCCTCAGCCTGGGGAAAGTCCTGGGAGAGGGTGAGTGATGGTGCTGCAGGGGCTGGGGGTGGGTATGTGGCTGGACTGATGGAGCAGGGACTGCTGCTGATGTTCACATCATCACTTGGCCCCTGGATGGCAGAGCGTCAGGCTGGGAATTTGGACCCCTACATTCATGTCTTTGTCCTGCCACGAGGACGCAAGCATCCCCCTCTGCCTTTTGGAGACAAGGTCTCTGTCTTAGAGCACTTCAGATCTTTGAGAAGACAGCGATGTCTCGACAGGCAGTCTGTAGAGGCGTGGGTAAAGTGCTTGCTTCTTTCCCATGGCGCAGGGGAGTTCGGGTCAGTGATGGAGGGGCGTCTCAGCCAGCCAGAAGGCACCCCACAGAAGGTGGCTGTCAAGACCATGAAGTGTAAGTAACCCTGGCCTTGCAGAACCTGCTGCTGTTTGGCACAGCAGGTACTGGCGCTCCCTAAACCCCTCTCTGGGGCTCTCTCTATATCCTGGAACCGTTCTGTAGGGATGCTGGTCTCTGCCACTGCTGCTGGTCCTAGCCAGAGAGATGCAGCTGTGGCAGGAGATCTGCTGAGCAGATGCTGGGCAGTAGAAGGGAAAGCGTGGTGGATATGGGGAAAGGTGTGTGGGTTGTCTCGTGCCTTTTTCCAAATGGTGACCAAAGCCCTGCTGGGAAGGGCACTCCTCTTACAGCCAGTTTTGTCTTGAGGAACTGAGAAATGACAGGGCTTGTCTCTGGCCAGATTAGAGACCCCAGGCTTTTTGAGGACGCTCATATCTAATCCTATGTGCTGTGGCCTCTGTCCAGCTTGACCATTGCTTACTGCATGAGTGGGGTGGGACTCTTCTCTGTTTCCACATGGTGCATAACCCAATGCTGTGCAAACCTCTGGTGTGATGTCTCTGTCATATTGGTGGTCCCTTACCCTTTGCTGCACAAGAACTCTGCTGTAAAGAGATGTGGCAGCAGTGATTAAAGTGTTAAAGCTCTCAAGGTCTTAAATTTCCTGTTTTTCCTTTGCTTCCCAGTGGATAACTTTTCCCATAGAGAGATAGAAGAGTTCCTCAGTGAAGCAGCGTGCATGAAGGACTTTGACCACCCCAATGTCATCAAGCTCCTAGGTATGGGGTCCCCAGGTTGGGCTGGGAGTGGGACCATACTCAAGTCCCATGTGTGAGCTGTGTCCATGTGTTCCAGGCGTGTGCATCGAGCTGAGCTCTCAGCAGATCCCCAAGCCCATGGTGGTTCTCCCCTTCATGAAATACGGTGACCTGCACAGCTTCCTGCTTCGCTCCCGGCTGGAGATGGCCCCCCAGGTAACGAAGGCGGGCAGCAAAGGGTCCTGTGCCTGCAAAGAGCAAGGGGTGACTGTACCTCTTTTAGGGACACCGGGCAAAACCTGCCTTTGGTTTTGGGGAACTGCAGGAGGACTTGGTTGTAGTCCTGCCGCCTGCTTTGTTGGTGCTGGCAGTGGGATCTGGCTCTACACAAGCCTGTGGGATTCGTGCCTTCCTGAGTCACGGTCACCTTGCTCCACACCACGACACACAGCCCTTTCCTACAGAGCTACTTTCTAGCCTGTAATATGTGATGTTAAGGCAGCCGGTGGGAACAGCCACAAGGAAACAATATCTAGTTGAAGGCTGCATTCAGAAGTTGTGAAAGGAGGAAGCAGAGGTGCAAAGGGTATGCAAGATGTCTGGTTTGCCAGGATGGGCTGTTCTGGCCTGCGTTACAGCCTGGCAGACAGCGCTTGGTTTTGTTTCTGAAACAGCTGTCCCAGCATCTGCAGCTTCTGCAGGTTTCTGATTCAATAAATCTCATGGTCTGAGGCTGTCACCCTTGGTGGCCACTGCTGTGGGCTCCTTGTGCTCTCTGAGACTAACTCAGAGCTGGCCTGAGCAGGTCTGGTCAGACCAAACGTGCCTCCCAAAGCACTCAGACCCTCTGACCCACATCCTCCCTCCTCAGTTTGTGCCCCTGCAGACTCTGGTGAAGTTCATGGTGGATATTGCCCTGGGGATGGAGTACCTGAGCAGTCGGCAGTTTCTTCACAGGGATTTGGCGGCTCGGAACTGCATGTGAGTTTGCTTTCCTTCTGTTTTGGCCTGGTAAGGTGAAAAGTAGTGGAAGTCCCATGGCTTTATAGTGCTAGGAATGAGTACAGAGTGGGTTTCCTTAAGTAAAACCTCCCTTGGAGTCTCCTGGGGAGACACAGCGAGGAGACCAATCTCAGAACTAGAGTCCAGAATTTGGCACGTCTAACTTTTCTTTCTTATCATTTCTTGAGCTGTGGAAAGAAGAGGCAGTCGCACACAGTGTTTCAAGAGCCAGCCTGATGAAGGCGTGATCACCAGTCATTACGCATCTGTCAGGAAAGCAGGCTTTGCCTCCCCAGGGCTCTCTGACCACGTTTGTACCTGGCAGGTTACGGGACGACATGACGGTGTGCGTGGCAGACTTTGGGTTGTCCAAGAAGATCTACAGCGGCGATTACTATCGTCAGGGCCGAATAGCAAAAATGCCAGTGAAGTGGATTGCGATAGAGTCCCTGGCTGACCGTGTCTACACCACCAAGAGTGATGTGGTAGGTACACATGGCTGGGCAGCCAGGAAGCAGGAGCCAAGAGCAAGAAAGTGATCCCTGAGTCGAGTCCTCCGCAGCTGTGGCACTTTGTAGGGGTTGTTCTTGTACCTTGCAAGTGCAAAAGCCAGTCAGTAACAGGCCATGCTGACCTTTTGTTGCCTGCCCAGCATCCTGGAATAAGTTTACTGAGTGGGCTGCTTGCCTGTCGTATGGCATTTCTTATCATTTCCAATTTTGGGGAAGGCAGGACTGAAGATACAACTATTAGCATTGTGCGAGAGCCCAGTGGATGCTAGGAAGTGACCTTTCCCCATGAAAAGACTCATTCATTCCTCCTGGAAATGTCCTTGCAGCACACTTTCCCTTTGTTATCACAGTGGGCATTTGGCGTTACCATGTGGGAGATAGCCACCAGAGGGATGACTCCGTACCCAGGGGTGCAGAACCACGAGATTTATGAGTATCTATTCCACGGGCAGCGGCTCAAAAAGCCTGAGAACTGCTTAGATGAACTGTGAGTATTACACCACTATGCCCAGGCTGCAAAAAACCTCCTATGTCCCCGCTCCAACTGTCCCCAGACACTGAATTCAAATAAAAATATCAAAGACAGAACCTTTTTTCCTTGTAGGGTTGACAGGCAGGGAGCTCACACACACAGGTTGGCTCTGAGAAGAGAGCTGGCCAGAATAGTGGTGTGGGTGAAATTTTAAGTGAGCATGTCTCATATAAAAAAAGAAAAACAGCTCCAAATCTTTAATGTTCTGTTAATCTCATGAGTTTTAATATGAGCCAGAGTATGACCCAGCATCTTCTTAACTCCAGGCAAGGTGTCACACAGAAATCTCCAAAAATATCCCCACAGAAGGCAGTGTGTTGGTGGGGTTCACGCCAAAGGCTGATGATGGGCTGCCTGCAGCAGGCGGCATGGGGTGGGTGAGAAGTGCCAGAGGCCACCTTGCTGGGTCCTGCAGAGGTGGCAGCAGTGCCCTCTGCAGTTTGTGGTGAAGGAGTCAAAGTTTTTGTTGTTGTTATTTCATTTTAAAGACTGTTTTGCCATGAAGGTCTTGCCTAGGGAGGGGGCTGCACTCCTTTCTCTACAAAACAGCTAAAGTGGGGGAGCGGGTTTTGCTTTGTTTTAATGCAAAGTGACTCGGGACTCACCCAGTTTCCAAGCAGGGAATCAGAGCACGTACATCTCCAAGCCCAACACTCGGCAACATCCTCCACGACAGCTGCATTTCCCCTCCTCATTCCCAGGTACGATATCATGTCCTCCTGCTGGAGGGCTGAACCTGCTGACCGACCCACGTTCTCGCAGCTGAAAGTTCATCTGGAGAAGCTTTTGGAAAGCCTTCCTGCCCTGAGGGGATCCGGGGACATCATCTACGTCAACACCAGCCTGCCAGAGGAGAGCCCCGACTCCACCCAGGATTCGGGCTTCCCCCAAGCGGACTCTGACTTGGACACCGGGGACATTGCTGAGCCCTGCTGCTCCCACACGAAGGCAGCGCTGGTGGCAGTGGATATCCACGACGGGGGCTCGAGGTACGTCCTTGAGAGCGAGGGCAGCCCCACGGAGGAGGCTTACGTCCCACTGCTGCCCCACGAGGGCTCGGCGTGGACCGAGGCCAGCACCTTGCCTGTTGGCAGCTCGCTTGCAGCTCAGCTGCCCTGTGCTGATGGCTGCCTGGAGGACTCTGAAGTGCTGCTGTGAACGGAGCCTGCGCGAAGCAGGGTGTGAATCGGGACAGAGAGATTTTATTTTAATAAACAGTCTTATTTCTTCTTGCATTATTTTCATAAGGGAGTCCGGCCCTTCCTGGAGGAGACCACAAGGTGGTTAAATGCTCTAAGGATGTTTGATGTACTGGGAGGCTTTGAGTCCTGGCTCACAGAGCAGCCCATGTCCCCCTGAGGGTAACGGCTATGGCAGGGGTGGGCAGTGTGGAGATCTGGGGTAAATGGTGCTGCTCACACAGGGTTGCCTTCCTGCAGCCCAGACTGTGCTGGCACCAGAAAAGGTGGGATTTCTTTTTTTATTTTTTTTACCTTTTTGAGCATTTTCAGTCGCTTTTTCAACAAGCAGTACTGAAGATGGTCAGGGCTGATACACAGCCGTATTTCACACAGCCATACGTCCCTGCTGAAAACCACCAAGCAGAACCCAAATGACAGCACCAGGACCTTTGCCATCTCCTATCCAAACAGTGGGTTTTGGTTTGTCCCCAGCGCATCTCCACACACTGATCATCCTGCCTACCTGTGTGCAAAGAAATGCATTGCTCCTGTTGATGGCATTACGGGAGACTGGATGGGGGAGGCCTAGGAGCAATGGAGCCACACTTGGCCTATCTGTACGGCTGCTCTGGGGCTTGTATTTTCTCTGTTTTGGGGGGATTTCTGCTCTTTCCATCTCACAGGCTGATTTAGAGCACCCCACTGCGGGCTGGGAAGACATCCCTCAAAACTCTGCCCTAGGAGATCTCCCCAGCCCTGCCAGTACCCAGACCCAGCTCTCATTACTGCGCCATGCCCAGCAGATGGTGCAGGGACCCCACATACTGCACGGTGTTCATTGCACCCCACAGTGTGTGGCTGTGGGAAGGGGACACGGGCTCGGGGAGGAGGCTGCACACGGCCCAGGAGTGGCATTTTTGCAACCCACAAACATTTGCTCTGCATGGGAATCCTATGGGCTGGTAACGTGGGCTTCGTTGAAGGTGGGGTGCAGCTGTGGATGTCGGCTGAAATGCAGGTAGCTAGAGATAAGGGGAAATAAGGTGAAATAGCTGACAGCGTGATGAACCAAAGGCAACCCCCCTCCTTATAGGGCAGGCCTTGAGGTAGCTGCAGACAGAAGGGCTCCACGCAGCCGGCATTTGGGATGACGGTGACCACAGCCGGGGCTCCGGGAGGAGGACGCAGGCTGCCCCACGCGAGCCCCGAGCTCCGCTCCCCAGGGCGAGCTCCTCCATCCGCTGCCCTCGTCCTGCTTCGCAGGGTGCGAGCAGCGCCCGGCACCCGCCGTGCCGTTCGCCAGGGCTCGGCTTCCCCGGCCGCGGTGCGCAGGGCGGCGTGGGAGGGATAACTCATCCCAGCCAGGAGGCAGAGGTGCCGGGCGGAGGGAGCTCACCGCCTTCCTCCCGCCAAGAGCCCTGCTCGACCGCGGGACCATGGCTCCGGGGCTCCGCCGCAGCCTCCCTCTGCTGCTGCCGTTGCTGCTGCTGTGCCCGGCGGCACGGCTGGCCACGCCGGCGGCCCAGGTGAGCTCGTCCTCGTCTTCGTCCTCGCGTGGGTCTGGGCTATCCGCACGCGCGTCCTTTCGTCCCTCTGCCTCCCCGGAGCTGCGGGGTCTCGGAGATGCCTCCTGCGAGATCTCATCTGCTTTCCCTTCTCCCTAAAGCAGGAGGCTTAGAGCATGCTAAACGCACCCTCCCACCCCCCAACAACTCTTCGAATCCCCCCCTCGCAGTTCGATGCAATTTGTGTTCCCCGCCCCAGCAGGTGAGCCCAGCGGAGCACGCACGTCCCGCTGCAGCTCCGCTCCCTTCTCCGGCACCCGAGGCTGTGGGAGGGAAGCGTGAGCACGGAGGCTGTTAGTGCAAAGCAAAGCTTCGGTATTGCTTTTGTGTTGCTGTTTGTTTGTTTGTTTGTTTTTAAATTTCCCCGCACCTGAAATCGTGACCAAGTACGCCCAGAGCAAAAAGCACCGCTGTTTTTATGGGAGAGCGGGGGTTTGTTACGGCTCAGCACCCCGCGGGGAGCTCCGCTGGCTCCTGAAGTTAAAATCAGACCTAACAAAGAGCTGTTTATTGAAGTGCGCGGGATGCCAGGCATCTATTTGCTTTTTCCTCCCTCTTCCTGTGCTGTGCACCCCAGAGCTGCCGGCAGGGCTCAGCTCATCCCCGGCAACCTTGAAACAGCCTCGAGCAGCGGCAGGGGATGATGCTGAGTGCCTCGAGCATGCCGTTTGGGGCTGACTTTGCTTTTTTCCTTTGCAAACCCTCGGTAGCTTTTTGCGAAGTGGTTCAACCCCTGCCCTGCAGCTCTGTTTGCTCGGTCCCAGCCTTGGACCCATCTCCTTTTCCCATCGCGTCGGAGCACAACACGGGGTTATGCACTCCCAAAAGGGGTTGTTCATCCCCTGCTCCACGTGCTCTGCAAATCTCCAGGCACAAAATTGACTCTGCTGTGCTCAGCTCTTGCTCTTTCCCTTTGGTTTTTAGTTAATTCCTCAGGAAACCTATAATAAAGATGCCCGTCGTCTGCATGAGTCAGTCCCTTGGTAACCATTAGCTTGCAGGCAGAAGTCCCACAAGTGTTTCTGGCCCCAGAAGAACTCACAGGACATCTGTTTTTCTATTATTTTCTAACATGGAAGTGGGACACGGCTCTAGATCCAGCAGGACGAGCTGTGGCATCTCTCCCAGGAATAACAAAGCTATCAGAGCGATGCGTTGCCACGTTAGGATGTAGCAGGCCACGCCACAGCTAGGGATTTCCCACACGATGTTTGGGTTCAGAACCCCCGCGTTTGGCCAACGGGGGCAAATGACGGGACCTAGAGAAGCCTGGTGGGTGCTGGGGCTGTGGGTGCTGAATGCTTGTGGTGCCCGCAGGGCTGCCCAGGCAGGCAGCAGCTCCTGGCAGCTGTGCGGCAGATGCAGCAGCTGCTGAAGGGCCAGGAGACGCGCTTCGCCGAGGGCCTGCGCCTGATGAAGAGCCGCCTCAGCACGCTGCATGCAGCCCTGGCCAAGGCGGCCCCGGAGCCCACGCCTGGTGAGTGCCATGGGGGCTTTGGGATGATGGGTGAGCAGTGGGCTCCAGGGTCTTGGGTCATCTGGGGCTGGATGCTACCGATGAACCACTGTGGATCTGCCCGCTGATCATTCGGTGCAACCCCAGCCCACCCCACTGTGCCCACTGCCACGTCCCTCAGAGCCACATCCCCACGGCTCTGGGACACCTCCAGGTGACCCCACCACTCCCTGGGCAGCTGTGCCACTGCCTCACTGCTCTTTGGGAGAAGGAATTGTTCCTAGTAGCCAGCCTGAACCTCCCCTACTGCAATTTAAGGCTGCTACCTCTCATCTTGCAGCCTCCTTTCAGGTGGTTGCAGAGCCACGAGGTCTGCCCTGAGCCTCCTCTTCTGCAGACCAAACAGCCCCGGTTCCTCAGCCGCTCCCCATCACACTTGTGCTCCAGACCCCTCACAGCCCCGCTGCCCTTCTCTGGACACGCTGCAGCCCTCGGTGTCTTTCCTGCAGTGAGGGCCCAGCGCTGAGCGCAGCACTGGAGGTGCGGCCTCACCAGCGGCAGTGCGGAGGGCCGCTCACCTCCTGCTGCTGACACACGCCGGGGTGCCGTTGGCCTTCTTGGCCACCTGGGCACACTGCTGGCTCACGTTCAGCCGGCTGTCAGCTAACGGCCCCGCAGCCTTTGCCTCCGCACAGCTTGCCAGCCACTGCCCCAAGGCTGCAGTGCTGCGTGGGGCTGCTGTGGCCAAAGCGCAGCACCTGGCGCTTGGGCTTGGTGAAGCTCATCCCGTTGGGCTCAGCCCATTGATCCAGGCTGTCCGGATCCCTCTGTAAGGCCTTCTGTTCTCAGGCAGATCAACACTTCTCTCCCACTTGGTCTATTTGCAGTGTCCTGCCCAGCCCCACAGGCCCCTGCTGGCGGGCGAATGTTTGGCACCAAGTACCTGGTGGAGCACGAGGTGCACTTTGCCTGTGAGCCTGGCTTCGAGCTGCAGGGTTCCAGCTCACGGATATGCCAGGCCGATGGCAGCTGGAGCGGAGAGGAGCCGCGCTGCACAGGTACCACTTCCCTTCCTTGGGCTGGATATGGCTACAGCTGTGGGAGCATTTCCTGGGCTCCAGATCTGGCTGCAAGTACAGACGCAACCTGGGTTATTGGAACAAGAGGGATTCTCGCGGTCCGAGTTTGGTGAAATATCAGGTTATGGTGCTGTTTCAAAATACATCAGACAAAACCTGGCTTTTTGCAGAGCTCAGCACGTGCTCCAGCAGCCCCTGCCAGAACGGCGGCACCTGCGTGGAGGGACCAGGCCAGCACCGCTGCCTCTGCCCACCGCCGTGGAGCGGGGCCGCCTGCCAGCACCGCACGCAGACAGGTGGGTGACACAGGGTGCTCGGGTTGGGTGCGTGCTGTGTCCTGGCCTCACCTTGCCCCGGTGCCCTGCAGAGCCCCCAGCATGGAGTGCGACAGCCGATCCTGCCTTCAGCCGCAAGCCCCGCTGTGCCCAGGTGGAGCACGCCCAGCAGTGCCGCTGCGAGCCCGGCTTTCACATGAGCGGCACGGCCGCCGCCAGCCTCTGCCGGGGTAAGGGCTTAAGGGGCTGCAGGGTGAGGAGTAAAGGGGCCGTGGGTGTGCAGCTCTGCTTGTTTCCCTGCAGATGTGGACGAGTGTGAGCTGTACCAGGCAGAAGGGGCCCCACGGCTGTGTGCCCACGCCTGCGTCAACCTGCCCGGCTCCTACCGCTGCGCCTGTCCCAGTGGGTACAGCCTGCTGGGCGATGGCAAGAGCTGTGAAGGTGAGGCAGCATGGGCAGCTTTCCCACCTTGCCCAACCTTGCACGATTGCCCCAAAAGGAGATCATAGTGAAAAATCTTACGTTTCCTCATTTTCAATGTGATTTCTGCTGCTACGCTATGTTTTCATAACATCTTGGTAACACTCCCAACACACATCCGCGACAAAAGCCCTTGGTCTTACTGCTAGGTAAGCCGCCCTTACCTTACTTGGTGTGCTGACGCACTCAGCGAGCTTAGCAGAAAGTTAGGAAAACAAACCCATCCCGCTGCCCTAACCCCTGCTGGCCCTGGGCAGCAACAGTAGGAGAAGAGTAGGAGTTGATGGAAACTGAGATTTGGGAGTGAACTTAGTGATTATTTCCATCAGATCTGGGTTTGCAGCCTTACCCTGAAAGGGGCCAGTGCACGGTCAGGGAGGGATGCAAGTGGCAGGGTGGGAAACTTCCACGCTTTCCTTATTCCTATCGATGGTTTGCTCCACTTCACCTGTTTCCTGCCAAAACGCACCTGAAAATAAGGGTTTCCAGGTCTCTGTTGCCTGCCTGTTTTGCAGACATCGATGAGTGCGCTCTGTCGCGGGACAACTGCACGCGGGGCACAACGTGCATCAACACAGGCGGGGGCTTCCAGTGCGTCAGCCCCGAGTGTCCCCAGCCCGGCGGCAACATCACCTACGTGAAAACATCACCCTTGTGAGTGCGGCACGTGAGACCCGGCCCTGCTCTGTGCACAGGGCATCCCAACCTCTCAATCCCTCCTTGTGGTGAGGAGGACCACTGGGGGACCCCCCTGAACTTCCTCCTCCATTTCCTTTGCAGCCAGTGCGAGCGCAACCCCTGCCCGATGGATAGCAGATCGTGCCACCAGGCGCCCAAAACCATCTCCTTCCACTATCTGCCCCTGCCTTCCAACCTGCTGACCCCAACCCCTCTCTTCCGCATGGCCACGGCGGCGGCACCCGGCCGGCCGGGACCCGACAGTCTCCGCTTTGGCATTGTGGGAGGCAACAACCGGGGCCACTTTGTGATGCAGCGCTCGGACCGGCAGACCGGGGAGCTCATCCTGGTGCAGAGCCTGAAGGGCCCCCAGACCATCCAGGTGGATGTGGACATGTCCGAGTACCTGGACCGCACCTTTCAGGCCAAGCATCTCTCCAAAATCACGCTCTTCGTCTCTGCCTATGAGTTCTAGGGCAGACCAGGGGGCGGCTGCAGGGTTTGGATGCTCTCATGTGAGTGGCGGCTATGGTCCCTTTTCAGATGAAAGCACTACAGGTGCCACAAGCACTGGAGCCCTGAAGCCAGCTGTCCCCCCTCTGCACTGAGGTGATTTTGTCTGAGTCTCCAGGTGCTTTTTACACCCACCTCCATGGAGAAAGCAGCAAGCGACATGCGACAAACTGCATGCAGGTTATCTGCTTGCTGAGTGCGGGAGCAGGGCGTTATTTTTGCTCACAGCTCCAGGAGGACATCCTATAACTTCTGCACCTACGTAACGCAATCAAGCAGGTAGAAACCAAGGTGCTTACTTCCTTTTTGATTCCTTTTTTGTAGGAAAGAAGCTAAGCCGGTGCTGTCAGCCCTCTTCTGCACTGGGCTGGGCTTGCTTCCCTCTGAACACCAAGACCCCCAGCTGGGATTTGCTGAGCGGAGCTCAAGCTCTTGGTGCTGCTTGGGGTGGTGGCAGCTGTGCCCTCAAGCCCCGAGGCTGTGTGGCACAACACGCTGCACCGCTCGGAGCATATGGAGAAGCTCTTCCCAGCCTCAGCTCCCAGGCCACACCTGAAGCACAAAGTTTGGGGTGGGACTGTCCAAAAGTGAGGTTGTTGCTCGGTTTGGGGTCAGCCATCCCGATGTCCCCAGAGGTGCAGGAAGGACTCGGTGCCGTCCTACATGACGAGCTGGAGATGAGGGATGGTTGGAAGGCTGTCCCATGCCTTAATCCTCTTGGATGGGGTCATGCACCTGCATCCACCCATGACCTGGCATGGACGTGCCACGGGGATCGCTTCAGCTGAGCACGGTGCCTGTCTTGCAAGAGCTCAGGGTGTGAATATCTCATTTTTTAACACCCCTTGTCCTCTTGCACAAATAGTTGTGGGGTCAGCTCCCGCCATGGTACTGCAACACGTGCCCAGGGCTGGCACTACTGTGGTGCTCACCTCTGCTCCCCAGTGCAGCGCTTGTGCATGTAAACCACAAAAACATTATGCATGTGTCTTTCTCATTTAGTACAATTAAAGGATGATATAGCCTCTGAGTAGGCGCAGAGCAGAATAAAGTATCCGCAGCGCGTGTAGGGTGTGCTCACCCACAGCCAACTGGGGCTGGGTTCTGGGGTTATAGGGCTGTAACTTGTCCTTGTTGTTTCTGTTCTCCTGCTTTACGCTGCTGGGGAGGGAGGGGTAGGAGAGGAAGGAAGTGTGGGGATGTGCCAATGAAGACAGGCATGGGGAGCTGCTGGGAAGCTGGCGAGCTGCGTGATCAAAGAACCTCAAGCTTTGGGTGGAAAAGCTTCAGGGCCATGCAGGAGGAAAGAAAACACAGCAGAGCAGGGCTTTGCAATGACACCTGGTAGCCCTTCAAAAAGCAGCTTTCTTTTCTTGGGAACTTAGCCCAGATTTAAAGAAATCTTGCTCCTAGGATAAAGAAGTCCATGTGCTAAGGGGAAAGGGATTGAAAAGTACAAGTGAAGAACCTGGTTTGAAGCAAACTGTCCTCCTTGGGTTCTGCAAGGAGCATTCTGCATGGAGAGCTGGTCTCCTCCTTCCCCTCTCCTTGGTGTTCCAGCACAAGGTACCTGCACTGCCTCATGTGCCATGTGAACCAGGGGGAACTGAACTATGCCTTGAAAAGGGACTGGCAGACTAGCACAGTCTGGGGGCTGAAGGGAACACCAACCAACTGCTGGATTTCTGCACGTGGTTTCTCCCAGAATGGCAGAGCCCGAATCCTGCCCACAGCCAGGCGGGATGGATGAAATGCACCTCGGCTGGGAAGCAGGAGAGGATGACTTTGTGAATAGTTTCCATCTGATGCTTTAGCTGGCTGATGAGGCTGGGGATGGCTGTTTGGACCTTTGCGTTGGAGGCTCTCACTGCAGAGTAATCCTTCACTGACAGCATTTTCCCAGTTCCCAAGGCCAGGGTGAACGGGTTTCCTCTCTTCAAGATGCACTGAGACACAGGGGACTGGCACAGGGACGTGGAGGAGCATCTCTGATCTGCTTGCAAAGTGGTGCCCATCCTCCCAAGTGTTTCTGGGCCCGAGGATCGGAGCTGGGAAGCTTATATGTCTCACAGCCTTAGCTGGATGCAGATCTCTCTTTCAGCCCCAGAAAAGTTTCAGGTTGGCTCTGCTGTGCCTGGACTGGGCTGGAAACCTCTGGCCAGCATTTGAGCTGACTAAAGGAGATTTTTCCCCCTCCCAGAGCAGCAACTGCAACATCTTGCAGCCTGGAATGTGCAGTGTGAAGCTCTTCTGGCCCTGGTAAATACAACTTCTCCTTGGGATAATAACATTTTAGAGCCCAAGAAATAGCTAGGTTTGCCTCTGCTCCCCTGCTGGCACTAAAGGCAAGCAGTCCATGTGCAGCTAGCTCCAGATTTGCTCTGCATGCCCTGGGAGAGCCCCAAAGCCACCGTTCCACCCCTTGAAGGGCTGGTGAGAGCCCTCCCCTGCTCAGGAAGGACAGTAATCCCCAAATCTAAATGTATAGAGAGATTCCTGGAATATCTATCAGACCAAATATGTTTATAGAAGGAAAGAGGCACCCAAATGATATTTTTTTCCTCCTCAGAAACAAAACATCAAGACTTAACCTTGGCTATGGCCCTGGACCTCTTGAATGTTTTACCCAGTGACCTGTACCAATCTCTTTCCCCTTTTAGGGAGGGAATGATAGCAGCATTAAATGGAGGAGGATCCTTTTCACAGCGCTGTCTCAGAGAGGATTTTCTCCAGGTTTCCTTACAAAGCTTCCTGGAGTTGCTCTGTCTGCTCTTGGCCTCCCAGTTCAGATGAGAAGAATTCTGTATTTCTCAAAAAGCCCAGAGTGACTTCGCGTGCCTCGCTGCTTCAAATGCTGAGAGGCATGCTGGGATTTCAGAGCTGGGATTTCACCTCTAAGGCTCTCTCTGGAGTCACCTTGCCATGGTCTGCACTGCATTGAGGCCTAAAGAGATGACCTGATGCTTGTAGCACTGGCCTTCCCGAGTGACCCTCCCATCTGGCTCGTAGCGGAGCCAGAAGAACAACCTGGAGGCCAACACTGTCTGCCCATGCACATCCAAGTCCATCCCAAAAGCTGCTGGATGGAGAAGGAAATAGCATCTTGTTCCAACTGCTGCCCACTTGGGCAGCCTGTGGAAATCCAGAGCGCGTGGGGCATGTGCACAGCTGCAGACCGTGCTGACAATCCATCAGCTGCAGCAGGCATGGTAGGTGTATCCCAGCAAGGAGGGATCGAGTAATTTCATCCCAGGGCACATGGCAATAGGGTGCTGGAATGCCACTGTGGGCATCCCTCCCTCCCTCTCAAGTGTCTGTGTCCACACAGGACATCTCAATGTAAGGCTGCCCAGGAAAGGGGTCTTAAGACAAACCCTGGCAACCCAATGAATGGCCTAACCTTGTAGGTGCAACTGGACCAAACAGACCCTCAGCCTAACAAGAGAGAATCCCCACAAGCCAGAGGTGACAATTCTCTTGCTAAAAACAGAAAAGAGCATTAACACAGTTATTTTAAATGGCCGGCTAAGATCTGGATTGTATTACAGCTGTGCCAAACCAGCACCTTCAAGGACAGCCTGGTGCTCAGCGCATACATTAACGCTGCCCTGTCCCCTCCCACAGATTTATATTACGGTTTGAGTCCTCGCTAAAGCAAAAGCACAAGCACACATTCCACAACACTTATTAATCCTGTTACAGGCCTTAATGAAGAGCTGAACCGTGACATTTTTATTTGTTATGGTTGCTAGGTATGTTGCTAAGCCATACACACCATACCCCAGATCCCAGTATATCTGTGATATCTGAGAGACCGTACTGGGGAATTTGTTTATCTGATATTGCCAAATTTAGTTATACTTTGAAAATGCTGAAGGGAAAAAAAAAAAAAGAGCCATTCACAAGCTTCTCACAGACATACCTTTTTCCTTGACAACGCAAACACGCGTAAAGATATTTAAATAAACAGCTTTACCCTGTTGGTACTGAAACATTTTTCTGTTTGCTTAAAATTAATGTTGTGGGTATAACTGTGCCCAAGGAGCGCACACAGCTCTCATGCAAACCCCCAACAGTGAAAGGGCTGGCCCCAAAAGCAGGGAGCAGACCCAGTGCTGTATCTCCATAGAGAAACACTCCAGAAGGGGCCCAGAAACCACCATATGCCAGAGATCTCTCTCACTGCACAAACCCCAGAAACTCCATACACTCCCACACATACTATATGAAAAGCAGGGCTTTTATTCTGAATTTGAAATGGTGGTGCTGGTTTTTTTTTTTTCCTATTGCCTAGGGAGATGGTGCTGGCATCCAGCACACGGAGACACTCGCATACTGAAGACACTAATTAGCCATAATAGCCCCGACCAGCAGCCCTACCCCTGCCCATGCTCCCTGGAGCTCCATTTCAGTCCCTGCTGGAGATGTGCTGAGGCCGTGCTACCTTCACCTTAGAGCTGCTTCATTTCCACGAGCGTGTGTGTTGATGTGGATGTTTGGTTGAACCAGTCCATGCTCTCTCCACCCTGCTTGCTTAGCCAGAGTCTAGCCTGGCACGTGGCATCAGATCAGCAGGGATCCTCAGCTCCTCATGTCCGGGGGCACGGATGTGCAACCCCAGGGGAGATGGTTCCTCAGTAGCCTAGTGCACAGCCAGGCTCCTAGACTGTGTGAAAGCCAGAGGCTGGATATGGGGAACTGCAGGGACAGAAGTTCTCCCACCCATGCTGTCCAAGGGATTAAGAAGAGCTACTTTCCCTGTGCTCCTCAGAGCTGACTGTAGCCCCATGCAGTAGCACCGTTCTTCTCTGCCTGGCAGACAGGAGAGAGAGAATGACCCAGAAGTAAGAAGCCACCTTCTAGATGCCAAATAGGTAGGAGAGAGAGATTCTCTGTGCAGCGCCAAGGAGCAAAAAGCTGCAGCATGAGTCAGACTGTTGCACAAGTGGAGCTCTAGTGGGATAATGGGAATGCTTCTTCCATGGGAAATGCTTTGTTCCACAGACCACGCTTCAGCAAGCCCAGCCAGCAGTGCAGAGCAAAGCAGGCAGGCTTTGTTAGCTTCGCTCTGCACTCAACTGTTTCTCGTCTGACTTATAACGAGCCCCAGTTGTACAGCATTTTAGGCAGTTGGGCATAGGCAATGCTCAAAGACACTTTGTGTGTGTGTGTGTGAGGGGAAAAATGTCCTATGTTGGAGCAGAGCAAATGCAGGAGCACCCCTCCCAAATGGGGGCCGATGTGGGTGTTCTCATTTTTTATTTTTGTGTTAGGATTGTTGGCACTGGAAAAAGAGAGTCATACGTCCTGAAAAGCCCTGTAAGCCAGGGAGACTAGCCTGTAAAGGAAAATAAGTTGATGTAACTTACTTGAGGCTTTTCCAAAAAATTATGACAAAGTCCCTCAAAAGACAGTGTTAAACGAAATAACATTAAAATCATTAGAGAACAACAAACACTGCTCTCTCGGGGGCTGTGAACTGCTGAGAGTCAGCAGAGCCAGGGCAGCAACGAATGGCCGGCTCTCGGTGTGCAGCAGCCTGGCAGGTGGGATCGTCTCCGTCTTGGTGCCAGTGTTGTTGTAAATAGATACATAAAGTTAATGGAAGAAGCGATGAGCAATGGAATGACAACACTTGCAGCTGATGCTATTTATTTGAGTTGGACAAGACTATCCTAAGGTTAAGGTACACGACTTACAGTTGCACGACTGCAGAAGAGGATGAAATTCACTGAAAATGCAAAATGATACGCACAGAAAGAGATGCTAAGAGTAACAAGAGCAGCATCAGGATGCAACCAGCTGAGTCACCTCTACCAGCAAGGTAGAAAGGAGAAAGTGGAACCTGGCCCAAACAACGCCTGAGATAGAGTACAAAATGAGATGCCTCTTGCTGCAGTTAAGGGTTTGGTGTGCTTTTGCTACACTATTGAGTTCAGTAGTGCTCTTCAGCATTTTCTCCAAGGCTTTATTAAGGATTTCTTCACGAGTGTTGAATGTCCTCTGTTTTATTAATTGAATAGTCACTGATGTGATGATAACGAAAGTACCTCTACTATCTTTCCGATACAGGTTTTAATCCTCCACCTCCAATAGTCACTTGTGCCAGTAACAATTTCATTAACAGTTTTGGTTAAGATGGAAATTTCTCTAGACCCCAGTCCTGCTTGCTTTAAGTGCTCCTGCTTTGAGGAGGACCACAGTGACAGCCTTTACCTGGGGAGCTTGGGAGGACAACACGGGGTTTTCTTTTTTCAAAGAAGAAGGAGAGGAGGGAAGGGAAGGGAAGGGAAGGGAAGGGAAGGGAAGGGAAGGGAAGGGAAGGGAAGGGAAGGGAAGGGAAGGGAAGGAGCTATTTTGATACTGTTAATCACGGTGATTGGACTCACGGTGATTGAACTCCTGGACAAGCCAAATTTGAACTGTACTAAGAGACACTTGTTTTATTTTGTAGCAGAAAACAGAACTACTAGACCCAGTAAAGCTGATCGCCTGGAGGCTCAGCTTGCTACTCAAACCAGTCAGATTAATGATCCTTCAGCTCTGGCGTGGGAACTGGCCACAACCTCCACACACAGGCTGTGTAACACAGTTCATACAGCCATGTAAGCTATGTCGTCAGGGTGGAAAGGAAGGCTGAACCAGGTACTTTTTGTCAACATTGTTTTATAGTAATCGGAGCAGCCTCGGTGCTGTGAGAAATCTCACCCTCGCACGCCTGTGCCTTAGGGAGGATTTCTTTATGGAAAACTTAGTATTACATAAGCTTCCCAAGGTAAATTACCTCATGAATTACCCAAGGCTGACCTAACTGCTTACTAGCTTTGTCTTTTTTTTTTTTAATGGCAATAGTGCTGTTTTTAATGGTAACAAAGATGGCTGCAAGTGAAGTGGGTGTTTCTGTTGGGATGAGCACACAGAGCTTTTATTTCAAACGTGGGATTTTTTTTAACTTTTTTTTTTTTTTTTTTTTTTTTTCAAATGAGCAAAAAAAATGCCTCAGAAATCTGGGACAGCAGAAGCACGGGACCCCTGCGAGATGAGACGCAGCGGAACGACCCGCAGCCCGTTCCAGCTCTTTAAAAACACACCGAAAACCTTCCCCCCCCCCCCCCCCCCTCCTTCAGGGCCGCGCCACAGCTGCGCTAAGCCCAGCCCCGGGGGGCGGGAGCGCCTTGAGGGGAGAGGCGCGGCTCAGTTGTCGCGAGAGGACGAGGAGCGGAAGTCTGCCGCGAGACGCGCGGCCCGGAAGCGCCGTGACGGGCGGCGGCCGCCATGACGGGCGGCGGGGCGCGCACGTGACGCCAGCCCGCACGCGGCACGGCGGGTCTCCGCCCTCCCCCTGGCTGGCGCGCGCGCAGGGCGGGCGGCGGCGGCCGGAGGCGGGAGGGGGAGGGGGCTGGGGGGAAGGAGCCCGCCCGCTCGCCGCCACGTCACGGCCGCGTGACGAGCGGCGCGGCCCCGCCAATGGTCTTTGCGCACGGCGCGGTGACGCGCCACCCCGGCAGCCAATGGCTCGGCGCGGGGGGCGGGCCGACGGCGGCGGCGGAGGAGGAGCGCGTCGCGGGCGGCGGCGGCGGCCAGCGCCAGGCGACGCCATCGCGGCCCCGACGGGCGCGGAAGACGCAGTGGTGGCGGCGGCGCCCGCGGGCCGAGGCCGCTGAGCGAGCTAGGGGCGGCACCGGGCTCGCTGCCGCCGCTGCCGCCGCCGCCGCCCTCGCCGCTATCGCCGCCGCCGCCGCCGCCGCCATTTTGTGAGAGTGCCTCGAGCGGGCGCCATGTTTGTAAGGAAGAAATAGGGCAGCCATCTCCGGCCACCAGCACTTCCCTTCCCCCGTGTGTGTGTCCTCTCGTTCTCCTGTGCCCCGGGCCTGCTCCTCGAGCCGCCGCCGCCGCCGCCTCCTCTCCTCCCGCCCGCGCGGGGCGGCCGGGCGCAGCTGTGCAGCCCTTCCTGCACTGAGTGCCCGTTAGTGTCCCACTAAGTAACCGTGAGTGCAACCTTCATCATCGCTCCGCACGGAGGGACCGGCCCTCCTCCTCCTCCTCACCGAGCCGCCCCCGGAGCGGCCGTGCGCGCCGCCGCCTCCTCCTCCCGCAGCGGCGGTGTCCTGCCTTCCTCCACCTCCCTCCTCCTCACCACACCACGGCCAGCAGCATGGCCTTTGAAAGCCTGTTCTCCAAACCCCCAAACCCAGTTCTTGACCCAAACATGCCCGACTCTGACAGGCAACATGCAGGGGACGAAAGGTCGAGTAACATTCTTCTCTCTCTCCGCTTCTCATGTGGTGGTGATACGAGTGGGGTGATGGTGGTGATGATGATGATGATGGTGATGATGATGATGATGATGATGCTGTGTTGATGTGCCGAGGGGGTTAACGCTGGCGGGAGCGGTCACCTTGGGGTGGGGGGTTCCGGGGGGGGCTCACTGCATCCGAGGTGCCTTTGATGCATTGGCGGTAGGGTTTTGTTTTTTGGAATGCATGCGTTTTACATCTTCATTTATTTGTTCTGGCTGGGAAGAGGGGGGGCTGTTTTCCATTTCTTTCCATAAATTGCACTTTCCAGCGGGTGTCTGTTGAATGTCACCATTGTTCTTTTTCTCCCTCGCTCTGGTGCTGCTAGTCAGGTAGGAAAGGGTGTTTGAGTTGTTTTCGTTCATTGCTTTTGTTTGTGCAAAATTCTCACCAGATCCATATTTAACGTCATTTTCTTGCCAGATTACACCTTCCACGTTTAACTGGATCTTTTTTTATGCAGATTATGGTCTGACTGACGTTATCTTTGCCACCTCTCAATCCCCATGCGCAGAACACCAGAGTCCTGTTCCTGGTGAAAGGACCTCTGTTCCTCCCTCCCTTTCTCTCCTGCAGCTGCTGGAAATTCAAACCCTTTCTCCGGGCAGCTCTGGCCTTCGAAACTAGTTCCAAAAATACCATTGCAGGGCGACAGCTACCAGTCCTTCGGCGTTCATCTGCTAACACAAGGGCAGGAGTTAACATGCTGTTCTGCGACAGCTGCCTGTTGGTTCTGTCTGCCCCACACAGCTCCACAACCGTGCTCGGTCCTTGTTTCAAAGGGCTGAACAACACCTAAAAGCTCGGGAGTGAATGTAACGTTCCCTCACTGGAGGAAGAGTCATAAGCTCACTGTTACAAATTGGGAAACAGAGGGCCGTGCGAGCTGACTAACTTGTCCCTAAATCACCCTGTGACATAGCGAGGGGTTCAGCGCAGACCCCAGAGATTCTCATTCCCGTTTTCCCCTTCGTACATTCAGTTTTGAAATAGTGTACGTTGTGCCTCACTGTGTTCCTAAAAGAGTGGTACGTAAAAAGCAAAATAGCAGCACACTTGCTGAAGATGCAGCACATACTTGTTAGGTCTTTGCAGCAGAAGTGTTTTGTTGAAAGTTCATGCATTCATAAGGCTCTGACTTTTACTGTGGATACTTTTTCAGGCATGCTGTTTTGAAGTTCTCATTGAGAGCCCCAAAAAACTTTATCCACTGTTTTGCTGTAAGCATTGTTTTTCTAATTACTAGTTCCTCATGTGATGTGATAAGCAGAGTTCCTCTTAGCAGCTGTTCTCACCAGTGAGCTTGTTGTTAGGCTGGGAGATTGTGAAATAGGATAAATAAGTACTCCTTAACAGCCTGATGTGCTTCCAGGACATGATCATTTATAAACATTGCTCTATAACGCTTTCGTTTCAGGAGAGCAGAAGACTAATGATAAAATATACCTTCTCAATAATGCTTTTGTAAAACTTCTGCTTCCCTCTGACCTATTTGTAATCAAGTGGATTCTTCATACACCTAGCGTGTTATAAAACACCCCAAAAAGAAGTCTTGGTGTTGTAGTAGATACGTAAATGTAATCCTGTGAAAGCATAATACCTTGCCTAGCTGAAATGCAGAGTTTCCTCACCAGCTGGTAAACTTGCAAGGCCCAAACAAAAGCCAAGTCTTTCCCTGCTGCAGAAACTGGCTGTCTGGAGGGGGGCAGGAAGCTTGCAGAGGAATGCTTTTGAAGTGCTGAGTTGATTTTGTCCAGTCTCCTGGGCTGGGAGTTGAAAAGCAAGGTGTAGTATTTTAGGTCCGTTCTGTAGAAATGCTGTGAGTATGCTCGTATTGTAAGCTTATGTGGACTTTTGCTCTATAATTAATTTGGTGTTTTAAAGCTAATGTGTGTGGTTTCAGTGTGTTCTGCCTTGTGTTCAGTGTTTTGCTGCGTTTGTAGCTCAGACTGAGCAGCTTGCTATAGATAAAGCCCATAATAGGAAGCTGGTGAGGTCATTAACTGATCAATTTTGGACAGCATTAAGTTAATGGCGTTTCTGTAAACATTTATGAGTTTGGTACTGAACTGATCTGTGGAGTTAGGAGAAAGTTGGTGAGTGTTTAGAGCAGCAGGAAGTACTAAAAGCCTTTGTCTGTTCTGAGATGGAAGTGTTGTTCTAATCCAAAGGCTTTGTTTCCTTGTTTATGGATGGGGCAGCTAATTACATAAGGAAAGCTTTTCATTCTTTATGTGTTTTTAGTTAACTCGCTCGTGTGCTCTCTGATGTGTTTGTTCCATACACCCAGAAAACAAGTGTCTCTTCTTAAGTTTGCCTGTATGGTTTTGTTTTATGAAGGGTCACTTCTGTAGGTCATGCTTAGAGGATAAGAAGGAAGTCAGAGGAAGGGTGCAGGCAGATATCAACACAGGAGAATCTTCTTGTTTTATGGACACGTCCTGTGCATAATGCTGTGGGTGAATTTACTGGCTGGTTTCCCTTTGCATCCAAAATGGGATTAAATGCTTTCCACAGGTATACAGGGATTCAGTCCTCGTGCAGACTTCTGTGGACTTTGATTTTCTGACTAATGCTGAGCTGTGACACCCGTGAGAAGGACTTCTTTCTTTCAGCTAGTCCTGCATTAGAGAGCAGTGCCAGATTTGTTGTGATAAACATTAGCAAATAACTCCTCTGTGAATTTGAGTGGTTGTTTTTTTTTCAGTACCTAAAATATTAGGTTGGTACCTGGTTCCTTCTGTTGGCCATCTCTGCTTTACTGTCATTTAATCTCCATTAACAGTAATGGAGACAGTAATGGAGTAACTCCATTGCAGTAAATTTAGCAGTGACCCTGATGATGGGTCTGAGCATTGAGATACTAGCTCACAGCAGTGCAGGTGATGCTTTTGTGCCCAGTGTGGTCTTGGGAATTGCCTTGCCAGTGTAAGTCTCAGGCTCCTTCTAACAGCCCACAGTGCAACAAAGCAATTCTGTGTTAAAGCCAGCTCTCTGATGCACACCCAAATGTCCTGTGTAAACTTTCTGGAGAAAATTGTCCTGATTTTATTTTGCCTTTTGTTTGTTTGTTTGTTTGCCAGTCAGGCTTTTCTGTTGTATTTCAGCTTCCTCCTCCAAGAGCCATGAAAATCATCCTTGTAAACTTCTTCATCATGCTGGAGGCAGCTCTTACGTTTTGAAATTAAATGGATAGCTGCTCTCTTGTCCACGATAAACCAATTTGAATTTTATGGTGTGGCTGAAGGGTTTGGTTCCTCAAGTTTGCCAGCTTCCAGAGCCTGCTCTGCCAGCTCAGTGTTCCCTGCCTGTGCCCAGATAAACCAGGCAAATTGTTGCTCTGCCACCCTATTTATATTTTTCTTTTCCCAGTTCCTTCTTCCAACTCTCTCACAGGAGGAGAACGTACCGGTTTTCCACTCTTGTTCTTGGCAGACACCATCTTAAACTGCTGATAGAGCAGGTTTGTCTGGTTCCCTGTAATGGAGAGCTGCTCTGGGAAATTACAGTCAGTGGGAAACAAAAGGAAAAGCACAAGTGGCTGGTTGTAAACAGTATAGGTAACAGTAAATTGAAATCTGTGTTATACACCTCAGTTAGGCATTTTCTCAGTTACTGCTTAGCCAGCAATATTTTGCATGCTGCTCTGCCTGCATCTTGCCTTGATCCCTGTGGCTCACCAGCTCTGTGTTGCACCGTAGCAGCACTGATCAAGGAAGCTTTTGTTGAGCTGGAGGTCTCAAGATCTGCTATAATCAATGCTCGTGCTGCCCAGCCCTGCCACTCTCCCAGGCCCCCTTGCCATAACCATCTTTAGTGTTAAAGTAGGTGATTGAAATGTGTATTTTATTCTGCCCGTGCTTTGATGCCCTCTGTCTGTATGTGCATTGTTTGACTTGAAAATATTTACTTACAGCTGTATTTAGGGAGATTTTTTGTTGTTGTTGCAATAGTTAATCACCAAAGAATGCATTCATAAGTTTTGTGATCCCAGCAGGCAGCCTTGTTGTGATTTATTGTCCATGAGCATGATTTCAAAACTCGTTTGGACATTAGGAAAATAGGAAATGAAGAGACAATCGCTCCCTGATGTGCCCTGTGGGTATAAGAGGCTTAGTTCCCATCCAGCAAACCCTGCAGGAGTGGCAGAAGTGCATCTGACTTGTGTGGCTGTTACTTCTCATCCTGCTGGGGCAGAGGAGGTGGTCTGTGTGTATGTCTGTAACTTAGTGCAGAGCCCAGCCCCTCTTAGCAGAGGCGGGTAGGTGGCAGGGTGAGAAAGCAGGCCTTGTAGCCTGCTTGTTGGCCTCTGCTGCAGGAAACTGGGTTTTGGCACATCTTATCCTTGCCTTTCTGGCTTCCTTTCCTTTATATGGGAGCACAGTATCTGCTAGAGCAAGCCTGGGTACAAAAGCAGAAGGTGGGTTCAAAAGCCAAGCAGTCTGCCCTGTAACTTCTCACTGCCAGGCTGTAGGTTAATATTGCTGTGCGTTTGCAGAGCGGTCGAAGCTAAAGGACAGCTGAAAGCTGTGCCCTAAGTAACCTGTGAAATGCTGGGAAAGGCTAGTGCTCATTAAACACTGGTTTGTTGCTAACTGCAAGCACATCTAGTTTTTGTAGTTCTTTTTCGTTCACAAGAGCTGTAGTGTAGTGAATTGCAAAGATTTGGTCAATTTTAGCCCTCTACCATCCTATTTTAGGCATGTGACTTTCGTGATGTAGTTGTGAGGAGTGATGAAGTAAAGGGCTGCACAGTCACTAGTGCTGCATGGGGTGGTGTGGAGCAGCAGGAGTGCACGGAGAGCTGGAATAGAGGGGCTGAAGGAGAAACCTGGTTTGGGGTACTAAACAAAATGTCCCCATAAAGGAGTTAAGGAGAAGAAATACCCAGAGTGGCCTTTTTCCTTCTGGCTGGTGCCAGAAACACTTGAATTTTTCTCTTTCCTGCATTGTGTAGCATTATTACAGATGGTAGCAGGATAGGTGTGTGGGGCTGTCATCAGCCTGCGTAAGTTGTGGGCTCTTAGTTTCATGCTTCTATATGTGATTGAGTTTTTGGACATCCTGCCTGTTTTATGATAACACGTCTTTAGAACTAATTGCAGGAAAAAGAGGTGGAGGTTGAACAGTGTGCTCATTTTAGGAGGAGATAAATGTTACAGTATTTTATTTTTGGACTATAAAATTTGGTTATCACCAGAAATTAATAGTTGCTTAAAATTAATTACTTGATGCATTAGGGTTCTGCTCATCCATAATGTTTGCACTCTTGTTCCTGCGTCCCTTCTGTGCACCAGAAGGAAAAGAGAGAGGTTTACATCCCGTAATTGAGTTTGTCTAGTTGGGGTAATTCTTTTGGAACCTGTTAGTCGTTAGTATTCTCCTTAGGGCTTATCTAATAGATACAGTCAAATGCATCACACTGTAAAACAGTGTAATTATTTTTAAGTAATAGAATCACAGAATGGCCTGGGTTGCAAAGGAGCACAATGCTCATCCAGTTCCAACCCCTGCTGTGTGCAGGTCACCAGCCAGCAGCCCAGGCTGCCCAGAGCCACATCCAGCCTGGCCTTGAATGCCTGCAGGGATGGGGCATCCACAGCCTCCTTGGGCAACCTGTGCCAGTGCCTCACCACCCTCTGTGTGAAAAACTTCCTCCTCATATCCAACCTAAACCTCCCCTGTCTTAGCTTAAAACCATTCCCCCTTGTCCTATCACTATCCACCCTTGTAAACAGCCGTTCCCCCTCCTGTTTACATGCTCCCTTCAAGTATTAGAAGGCCAAATGAGACCTTTCCTCAGCTGTCAATGAAACCTACCAAAGATGAACTTAAAATAGTATTTGATAGAGATTTACATCTTGGTCGTGTGATTTCATTCATGTAAGTTCTTAGTGTATGCAGCAGTATGAGTCTTGCGTAGCACCTGCTGTGTTTGCACGTGTACTGAGTAACTGTGTGAGGGGGATTAAAAAGGAGTCCTAAAGGGAAAACCCTTCTGTTTTCCTCAATCTATGGTGTGCTGAGTAGCTGCGTTTACTTCTTGTGTCTTGGGCTTTGGGAGCTTGAGTTGTACATCTTTGAACATAAGGGATGTGATTTTTAAAAATGACTCGGGCTGAGAGCAAGAAAGGTGATTGAAAGCTGAGTCCGAATGGTAGAAAATAAGCTGGAAATGTTAGAGTAATGATGGGTTACTTCTCATGTTGTATAATTGATTTTGCAATGATTTTACCAGACTGACTCTCCTGTCCAAATAATTTGGCTTTTGTGCCTTTCTAATCCATTTTGGAGATGCACTAAAATAGATTTGGGGCAGTGGAAATGCTTTACGGTTTTATTCCACATATCCGTCGAGTTCCAAGTATCTGGAAATTGTGGATTAGGGAGCGATCCATCAGCAGTGTTGGTTCTTTCTCCTGCCTGGTTCCTGGAGGAACCTCTTCCTGGAGAGGGACCAGAGGTTTTTTTCATTCTTTGGTACGTTGTCCTTGTACAGGAATCATAGGAAAGGATCAGTGCCAGTGTGCTGCCTTGGCTTAGGCTTTACCTCGTGGTGTTTGGGTGATGTTATTTGGTTTTGCATTGCCTGCGTTTTGGATATCAGGATTGCCTTTGCTCTCTCATGGGTTATGAGGAAACAGTAGTATCCATTGCCAACTCGTTTTAATTATTAAGCTTCTCCAGAACTTCTCATGAAGAGGTTCCAACAGGTCAGGCAGCGGTAGCCAAACAACCGACTTAAACTGGTTATTTAATGAAGATGCTGTGGTTTCTCTTCCAAAAGGGCTTAAAATGCAGTAGGAGATGTCTGGTCTGTGCAGCAGGGCTGCCGTGTGAAGCCAGTGCATGGCCTGTGGAGTTGCTGCCTGATCTTTGGGATAGGTCACCCATGGGTGGGCTGCGTGCTGCAGAGAGGGATGTGCTTTTTCCTAAGAGGCTGCTGCTCGGGATGGTTGACAGTGTAAGGAATGAAAAGAGGATTGGTATGCCCTTACAGCTTGAGTGTTGTCTTCCAGCTGTCACTCTGTGGAAATGGATGAGGAGAACGCGCAGTCTCAAAGCTTGTCTTTTCGGCTTCTGATCGTGGTTCGGGCCGTCTCTGCCAGCGTGAGGAGCTCGCTGCTTGTAATGGCAGTCTGTGCTCTCACAAATGCATGTGACACTGCCCATTCACTTGAGTGCAGCATGTGTGGAATCCACTGAAGTGTGCCTTTCTTCTAGCGGTGGCTGTTGCCCTTTCCCTATGATTTCTTTGCTCTGATTCTTTTTTCTCTTTGGAAACGCAGAAGAACATGTATCAAATACAGAGACAGCAGATGCATCAGGTTTAGTTCAGCCTTCACAAATGCAAGTGTAGAATTCAGGGAAGTAACACGTGGCAGAAGGTAAGAGCAGTTGGCCAGTGTTTGTTCCTTCAAAGCAAAGGCCATCTTTTGACTCCTGAGGTGTGGGTCGTGTAAGAAACACATCCCAAATTGATCTCAGTGAAGGATGTTTCTGTGCTGCGTTGTAGGATAGTTGAAAGATAGCTGAAGCCTTGTAGAAAATAAATTGATGGTTTCTTGTTTTTATAGATCAAGAAAATGCTGTTTTTGTCAGACGCTTCCAGCAATAATATCAGCAGACTGAGATACTGTGTAACTTCAGAATCCTCCCTGTGCTGTGCTGTGCAAAACAGAAGTTCCTATCGTCTCTTGTTACATCAGCAGCGTGACTGCAGGGACGTGCCAGGGGGGAAGCAGCATGAAACTAGGACCCGTTTCCTAGAAAATCAGCCACTAGCTCTGTTTTTTTCCAGACCACAGCAATTTGTTGACTTTCATTACTCATAGTGGGAAAGGAGGTAGTCCTGGTTCGCAGCACCGAAAGCCCAGCGCGGAGCTGCTTGCTCACAGCCAGCAGTGTGGAATAAGTGCTGGAAAGGGGTCGGCTCTGTGCTTGCTCAGCAGTGTCCCACTCCTGTTCTCACTTCTGAGTGGAAAAAAGGCCTGAACTGAGGGTGCTTTCTGCCCTATCACTTCCTTCAGACTTCCTTTGAATTAAATCATTTCCAAGAAATGGTACATTTTAAACCATTACATTTTCAAATTATATTTATGCACCGATTTTTTTTTTTCTTTTTTTAAGCATGCTTTAAGTTTGGCACTTAGAAAATTCTAGGTTTTTGTGGAAATAATCTAAGTGTTTGGAGAGTAGAGAACTTTGGTAACCGTACCTTGGAAATGCAATCCAAAGGATAGTGTTACTGGGATTCTGCACAGTGGTTCTACCTGGAAAGTTACTTGAGCCCTGCGCACATCCCAGAACAATAAATACTCGACAGCAGCTCCCAAAGGAACTGGTAGCTGGCAAATGCCTATTTCCCAAAGAGCATTTACAGCCTGTATTTTACTGAAGAAAGTATTTTAATTGGGTGGATGTTCTTAGTGGAGTGAGCTTTGCTTTCTGTGCATCTCTCCGGTCCCTTCTGGAGCCTCCTCCAGTTGTCAAAGTTTGCTGCCTGCCATGACTTAGCAAACAGAGCTGTCTTCAGTACGTATCTAGAAGATGATTTTCTCTGGTGACCCAGGAGTATTTGTTTTCAGTTCTTTTTTCCATTTTGTGGTAGTTGGTGATCCACAATCCTATGTGTTGTTTGTGCACTGTGGTTGTTAACAGTATTGGGTTCTAGCAGGTTCCAGGAGATGCAGCAGGACTAAACACAGGACTCATGTCTGTCTTTTCCCCTTTTCTTCTCCCTGGCACACGCCTTTATTCTTACAGGAGGTCAGACCTGTGGCTTGCTTCTTTGTGAGTATAGGACTGAGGTGGACAAATTGCACAGTGATTTAATCTAGACTAATTACTACTTCTGCCCTAATACCTGTTGCTGCCCTCGGCGCTCATTTAAGAGTCATTGTGTGCTTAAGGGCTTCATTCTGCAGTCCAAGATTGTTAACTGTTCTAACTGGAATAAACTATTATTATGTTTTGGTTCCCTCTTCTGTCATTTAAGTATGGTCTGCTAATTTGAATATTTTCAATTTGTATTGCTTTATTATGATCCAGGAGGCAAGGGAGAGTTGGATACTTTTCCTCAGAGGAGGAAATGCATTCTGGCTCCCCTCACTTACAAATACTGAAAATACTAAAACCCAAAACAAAGGAAATAACTGACAAAGCTCTGGACAGAAATTAAGCACTTCGTTCATAAAGCTTAAAACCTGATATTACAGAGACAAATAGCCTTAAAAATTAAGAGGTGCCTCCCAAATCTTCTAAACCATTTGAAGCCTCGAGGCAGTGAGAACTTCATGTTCCTTCTGGCTCTTTTGGGGGGATTTTTGCTGTCTTTCTCTTGCATTCTGTTAAACCTGTCATAGACCTGGTGGTGCTGCATGAAGAACTGGAGGGCAGTTGGTGGAAGTAGTCAGACAGAAAGGCTGGGTGCCAGTTTCACTGCTGGAAGAGAGGAGTCTGAACTTGAGACATGAGCTTAGTAGAGAGTGCGCTCTTCCCTGTCAGTACATCTCTCCTATCTTGTGTTATTGTAGTTATGTAATTTCAATGCAAGGATTTTTTTTTTTAATTCTTGATTCTATTATTTAGTGTTACTGTGCTCTATTGTGGTCCTATTATTGCTGCTCAAACGTTATTCCAGCCAGTCTAGCTTAAATGCAGATATTCAGTATTTGCATCATAGCGATGGACCACCAGCAGTTCATAATTTCTTTAAAAAGAAATGATGATCGTGGATCATCTCTGGAAGAAGTCTTGTTGCCTTCAGAATCAGCACACTGCAGAGCTTGCATTCTGGTTTCACATAGTTGGCTTTGCAGGTTTTTAGTGTGTAAGTAGCATTACCAATTATTTTTTTTTCTCAAATAACAGATGCAAAGTTATCTTAAAGTGCTGTTGGAAGGTTACCAGCGTTATCTTTGGGTCCCAGGTTCATTTCATTTCTGTTGCTGCTTTCTTTTACACCAGGAACAATTGTTGAATGGAAGTGGCTTGTTTAAATCAGGGTCCCTTGGGATCATTCCGTAGTAAAGGAGCATCAGACATGATGGATCATTAATCCTGCTAGCTAGTTATCCTGGGCAGACTGCAGGCAAAGTGGGTTTAGTTCATGCATCTTTTGGTTTGCGTGCTGTAGTGGAAATGCTAAGTCACAGCCTGAACCATTGAGCACCTGGTGGGAAAGCAGGGCCAACTCAGGGGATCCCCCCCTTCCCAGACCTCACTGAAGGGTTGGAGATCCCTGCCTGCCTGAGGCCTTCCCAAGGTGAGCAGCTCTTCTCCTTCATTTCTCCCTCTGCAACTGCTGCATTTGGGCTCATTTGCTGTAGCCAAAGACTTTGCTACCCCGCTGTTATTGCGGTCCTTTCCATCTCACTGTGGCATTACACATACCAGATCATTTTACTTTTTTTCATCTACCTTTGTTGCAAGTGAGATCAAGACCTGCTGCCTGCCTTTTCCTTTCTCAGCAGCAAGGCACAGGCATATAAAAATGTCACCTCTTGGCAATGACAGGAGTATTCCTATATTGGCTTTAGATCCCTGTATTTCAGGAAGACAAATCATCTCTGAATATATGAATGTCACAGGGCGTGATAAGTTACAGCTTTCCTGGGCTTTGCAGTCTGTCCTGAGGTTCTTGTAGCTGTTTGTCACTATTTCCTTCTCTGACAGGAAAAAAAAAAATATATCAGCAGCTTTGAGGGTTGATTTTTTTTGTTACCAAATTGTTTCTGTTAAAATACTAGTGGTTTTCCCAGGCTTTGGACACGGATGTCAAACGATTTTCTGCTTAAACAATTGTACATATTAAAAAAAAAAAGTATCTGTGCAGTTGTAATGGTGTAATTGTTCTCAGCTGTTCCATAGCAGAGATCTGAGCAGATTAAAGATCTTCATTATTCCATGTGTAGAAAAGGCTTTGAAATCCTCCAATGCCCAGTTTTTCAGTTGTTTGAAGTACACAGAGACATAGATCACCATTTGCTGTGACTCCTGGCCTTGTCTTCCCTGCCTCCCACTCCTGCATTCCCACAGACATTGGAATGTATCCTGCAAGGAACTCAGCAGCCACTGGCTGTGCACAAACTTGCAGCCTTCAATAGCATGTAGTTGCAGTCCTGTTTCATACAGCACTGATGCTGTAACACCTTTGAATCTTTGGGACTGACAGTTCTGTTTTAACACTCTCCATCAGATGGATCGAGCTTTATGATGTTTGTTCACTAGTAAATGAGGATTCTGACTTCTAAGAGTTGTGATTGTGATCTTGTATGTGATTTTCTGCTATCTGCAGGCTTTTCCCCTTGCTTCAGCTGGCAGCATTTCTTGAGTTTCTGCTAAATCCACTGCACTGAGGGTGATGGTTTCCAGCACTGGGTCACCAGTGGTGTTTTCTGGCAATCTGTAAAAATTCAGGATTGAGTTCCTGTAAGGTTCTGAATTCCAGAAGCAGTAGAAAGTGACATATAGTTATATAGAGCCCAGTTATTGAAGTTTGGGAGTAGTGTATTGTGTGCATTCACTGATAAAAGAAGCGAATGCCAATTAATAGAAGAGGAATTGAGATTGCTTCAGCAGTATGCAAGGAGTAGGGATTGGAAAGACTTTGGTTTGTGTTGTGTTGGATAGATTTCTTCCCAGGTGAAATAGTTTTGGAGTTGTTATTTGGGTCGGGATGTAAAATGTAAAGGCTTAGTAACCATAGATTTATATTTTTTTCCTGTACAGGTAGAGATCAGGACAAACCTTCCTATTATACCTGAAGTATTGCACTCTGTATTATCTATTTATTTTGAATCATCCTTTGGTGTTACTCCAAAAAAAAAAAAAAAAAGACTTTTCAGACAATCACACATGCAGAAGTTGTGGTCTCATGCGCGGTGTTCCTCCTACAGTGGTTATTGTGTCAGTTACTGCTGTGACATGGGGAGCAAACTCCTACAGAAGTCAGTGCTAGGTGCTTTGGAAGAAACCCACAACAACCCCACAGAGCCAACAAACAGGTGTCCTAGCACAACAGCAGCATCAGGTGTCTGTGTTCTGTGAATATTAAATTGTAGCACATGGACTTTACGTGTCAACTACTCCTTTTTTCTCCTCTGCTACTAAGAATTTCTTTGAAAGAATCAACGTAACCGTGACTGTAATTCTCCTTTTTGGAACTGCTCAGGACGTTGGCCATTCTTCGGAGGTGCTTTAGTTGCAGGAGCTGGTTGGTGTGCTGATGGAAACGCATTCCTATTATGGTGCATTCTTTTCCCTGCAGTTCCCAACTGTTGGTTTGTGTGATTGCTACTCCTGATGATTTCCACAGAGCTTTGATTGCCTTTGAATTTGGCTGTGTCTGTTCTGCCAGTAGAGCATGATGAAGATGTGTTTAAAGTGTTGTAGTTGAAGCATTTCTGGAAATGGTTAAAGTGCCCTTTCAGGTTGAAGTGGATTTAGGTGCAGCACTGGGTGATATGTTGAAGCTGCAGTTTTAGCTAGCGTGGGCAAAACTGTGGAAGAACAGAAGGCCTTTGTTCTGAGAAGTTCAATATATTTTTTTTTGGCAGTACAATTAAAGGATGCTTAATGGCTTAATTCCATTTTTCTTCACAAGAAAACCTGAGTATTTTGGGGGTGTTGTGTGTGTTACAATGTGTATTTGTGTGCATGTGACAGTGCAGCTGGTGGAAAGAAATACTGCGTGCTTTTCTTTTTACTGTGCTGTTACACAGTTGAGATGGGTAATATGACAATGTTATTGTATTTTTCCTCCTACAGAGAAGATGGAGAGCTTGAGGATGGTGAAATAGACGATGCAGCTTACGAAGATGTGAAAGAACATGGTTCAAAAGATGATAAACAGAAAAATGAGAAAGGACACAGAAAATCACGGAAGAAACGCAAAAAAGAAAAAGAAAAGAAAAAGTCCAAAAGGAGAAGACGGGATAAACATAAGGTCAGGAACTGCAAACTGAAAGAACGGAAGTGCTTATTTTAATAGCAGCTTTCCAGGTTTAGACAAGAATCCAGGGAATTAGAGAAGTCGTCTGAAAACAGTATTACTATACAGACAGTCGTTGGACTCTGCTTTTTTTGAGTTTCCTGTCTTAAGGGTGCATTTCAGCCTTGGAGGATTTGTTTAAGTAGACTTTTGACACATGGCAGTGCATGTTCATGTGTTTCAGTGAGTTTGTGTGGGGTGAGAGATCGTAAATCATTAAATAATCAAGCTATAGCACATTCCAGATGATAGGCAAAGCTAACAAGTGAGTTTCTAATTCAAATGCATGCGTTTCATTGACTTTTTTTTTTAAAGAAAAACAAAATCAGATTGAGTCTAACTGTAGTTTTGTGATACACATCTTCATTGGATGCTTGTTTACTATCAGCAAGGGTGATGGTAGCTGAACAGTAGGGAGTGAGCTTCCTTGCTCAATTCTATTTGTTCAGTTAATTACTGTATTTATGGAAATGGAAGATCTCATGGTAGGTGGGTGAATTCTTCATTAACTTCATTAAGATGATGTGTATAATGTACATTTTAATTGGTTCTGAAGTAGATGTGGGGGATTTTTCACCTAAAAAATTAAACTCACTTGTCTTTGACTAAAAATCACAGCACTGTAGAATTCTGGTATGGTTTTGAGGAGAGTGGCAGAAGAATTACCATTGATTTGTGTACAACTAGTTGTCCCTCTAAATCTTCTGCAAAACTGTACATCTAAGTGCACCTGGTATGAACTAATGCTCTTTTCTCTCAGCAGAAATTGAGTGCTGATCTGTTCTTTGGTCATGTGCAAGTTTTTAGCCCTCTCCAAGATTTCTTTTAGCCTTCCAGCAGCATCTCAACTATGTTGCAAAGAAGTAGGGCTCTGAGGCAGACCCGTGGGAAACTGATGTAACCCATTGTAACCACATAACCCTCAGTGTTTTCGTGCAAAAGCCTCATAGGATCAGATCTCTTTCTCTGATAAAGAGAGTGGGTCATCAAAGAGTGTGTTTTCTTTGGTCTCCCCCAGAGGCAGAGGTTGAGGACAGTTAAGAAAATGTTTTTATATACAGGTTTAGTGCTCCCTTTAAGTTACTATGCAGCAGACCGGTTGCATAATAAATTATATAACAGCATTTTAGACAGCTGTTTTCTTCTGTTTGTTTTTTTCAGCATAACTCTCCTTCCAGTGATGACAGTTCAGACTACAGCCATGACTCTGATATTGAACGTACAGAAAGATCGCATAAAAAAAGTAGCAGTTCTTCATACAGAGATTATGATTCTTCGTTCAGTCAGGTAGTGCTTCTTTGAGCTGATGTCTCGTGTGTTTATTTGGGTATGCATATGAAAATGCTGATGTCAAAGATGCAGTTTTTGAAAGCTGATTTGATCACAGTGCCCCTTCTCACAGCTTCAGACAGTGCATATAGTTCTCATGTCCTCTGAGTGGAAGATGTAAAGCATCATCTGGAGCTTAAATGTAGGTGATGTAAACAAACTTGATACAAGTTTTCTGCTGTGCAGAAGTAATTAAAGCTACGTTGGATTTGGACTGTACAAAGAGGAAAGAGGTTCTTGAAAAGTCACCTTGAAGTTTTTGGAGTGGGTGCTGCTTTGTGATAGCTCAGTTTGTCCTGGCTTTTCTCGGTCTGCACAGCTCAACAGCTCTCCTGACCACTGGGTGAAATAAAATGCCGTTCTTGACAAGTGAGACAGAGGAGCTGGAGGCTTGATGGAACTGCATTACTTCAGAGGAAGGGATGCTTTCCTTTTAGCCTGAAACCGTTCCAGAAAACTCCAAAAGAGCTTGATTTATTAGTGAGCTGAAAATGCTGTCTGCTGAAACTGGAGAAGGGACAGTACTGGCTTGGGAGTGGCCTTAAGGAGTATTTCATCCTGACTGATGGGGGCGGAACAGATTGTATCATGTGTGTCCAACATGATCAGGAGATGCAGATCACGAAGGGAAAGATTGAATTCTCACCATGGTTCTAATGAACCGTTTGTATATTGGTTTTAACAAGTTGAGTTCTAATTCTGCCTGCTGTTACTAAGAGAGAGCTTTGTTATTAATGTCAACACAGGATTTTTGTTGCAGTCCTGCTGACTTTCCCTGAGTGGATACTCTTCAAATTGTTCTACTCTGTACACCGAAGTAGCCTGAGTTCCAAGAAGCAGCTCGCTTGCAGGCTCTGCCAGTCTCTAATCAGCTTTGCTTCTTGACAAATGTCCAATAACTTCTCAAATTCCAGCAAAACAAGCATTAAAGAATCTTGCTGACATATGCTATCAGTACAAAGCCTCCAAACTAAGTGTGAAAAGCTTGAAACTGTTTGCATATTATATTGTCTGTAGTAACATAGTTAAAGAATTCTTGAAACACGAGTGCCGCTGTGTATTCTTACATACCTAAGCTCAGCTGTGAGGATCTCAATATACAATGTTTTTCTGAGCATGTTCTAAGCACTTACCTATTTTTTTCTCATGCTGTACTACCTTCTGTTTGTTTTTAGAAGAAAACCACTCAGAATGCAAAGGATTGTGTACATGAAAATTCTTTGTCAGTCCCTCTGAGAAACATTCTGGAGTATAAATGCTGATGCTGTTCTGTTGTTTGGTTTGTTTTTAAAACAAACAAACAAAACCTTTTCCCTATATGCATTCAGAGTCAAAAGTAGTAATTTTTACAGGATAACTGATTTTCACTGTTATTAATGCTTGTTTGTGCAGATGTGTGGTCAGCATGACAGTATAGCAGCATAAAAGCAATTGTTTTTGTAGGGCAGTTTGGAGGGGTGGTGTCTGAAATATTGAGCTGGTTCTAAACAATGCAATCCCTTTCGTGCAGCATGGACACGTATCTGGAAATTACATGAGTTCACAGAAAATGCAACATAAAAAGAATGTGAAGAGTAAGGAGTATGATGACTACAGTCATTACAGTGATGAGAACTTTGGTAATTATAACGAGGAGGAAAAAGATGAAGATTTTGCCGATCAGCTCAAACAATACAGGCAAGCTAAAGAGACCTCCAGTAGCGATTTAGGACCTCCGTTTATGAAAGAACCAGTGAAAAAACAGGGGATGAAAGGGATCCAGAAAGGTAAGATGATTTGAATTGTTAGCTGTGGTGTTGGTGGTGGTAGCAGTTATGTCCTGTGTCATTTCAGAATGTTTGTGTTGAGAGGTGTGTGAGGAGAGCTGCCAGCAGTGGCTCTCCATTGGGCTTGCAGTCTCTCATCAGGATGTGGCATGCTGTTTACTGGGAAGGAATAATATTGTATGGGTGCACTTCTGCCTTTACTGAGGGAAAAAACTAAGCGTTGGGTAACGTGTCAATAGTAAATAAATAACCTGTTTAAAAACAAACAGACAAGATCTCAATTGTGTGACTGCCAGACTAAGAAATCGTACGGCTGTGAAGTGCCCTTCTGGTGGAGTTCATGAAAGGGTGAAGAAAAGAGCATGTGACCTGTGAATTCCAAAATGTGGCTTAGGCCAAAAATGCATACAAGTCTGCTTAAGGTACCTCAAAATTTTGATGAGTGCCTAAGTTTATCAGTATGCCCCATAAGTGTGCTATGATCCTTTTCTTTTCTCAACTTTTTTTCCTTTTCAAAGCTGGACTGATCCAAAGGCCATGAGGAAGTGCTTCTCTGCAGAAACATACTTCAGAAAGAGTCTTGCTGCTTTTACTTAGGTGTGACACAAACATAATCATGCAAGCATTTTTACTTGCACCTTTCATTTGGTGTCTGGTCATAACATTATAGTGCAGTTCATTGAACCAGCTTACATCTCTGCCTCTGCTATGAGGAGACCTTGAACTCCCTCATCTTTTGGACTCCCTCATCTTCTTGTTTCTATTTGTTGTCTTGGGGCATGGAAGGTTAGGTGAGGGAGACAGCACGTGCCACTTACACTTATTGCACAGGTATCCTGATCTACCATCTGGAAAAATGGCACTTCTTTGGTTTTTGTGTGAGATAAAAAGTTGGCACCAATAGCATTTATGGAAACCATTGATTCACTTTGAATAATTTTCTCCCTTTATTTATCTGCCACACAAAATCTGAGCAGGGTTTCCTATGAGTGTGTACATATCTTACTAGTTTGCAGGGCAGATGCCATTTTGTAGAAAGGTAGTAAGCTTTCTTTCCTTACTTTTGTGACAATCTTTTGTCTTTTTTTTTGGTTCAGAACTAAGTAAACTCACAAAAGTTTGGCAGAATCTGCTTAACTGAGACCAAAAAATGTTTGTTTCACATACTGTTTGGTGGTACTGCTTCAAGATCTCTGTCTTTGCAAGTTGCAGCCTTGCTGTGGAGGGTGGCTTCCACCTGAAGCAGGTGTGACATCTACAGAACTTGTTTTCTTTGGTTTTAAATCGATTACAAAAGTAGATAGAAACTCTGTCTCAGTGTTTTTAGTTCAGACCATGACTCATGGTGTGCTGATAGCTGGAAAATTACCACCCTGAAACTTCCAGACAGCTGAGTGTTATCATATTCAAAGATATTCTGTCCCGTTAGGTTATGGTCTTTGGCTCCTTTCATGTTTTCAGATATGTGTGCATCCCTGGGTGTCAGTTGTACTGATGAGTTCTATGTTCAGAAAGTGCCCAAATGGCACAAAATGTTTCAAGTATTTGGGCTTGTTTGAAATCATCTCTGCACTTCCAGTTGTGAGAAGCTTCTTTGAATGGGATTAATTGTGTGTGCACTTTGTCAGTCTGCTATTGATTTGAAGAGCTTTTCAAAGAGCAGGCAGTTGCACAGAATTGCAATTGATGTAGTTCTACCTGCCAACTCGTGATTCAAGACAGCATTTAGGAATTCAGATTGCAAAAAGATATTTGGTTTTATGTTTGTCTGCATTGGATGTCTCTAGATAGCTGTACTTTTGGAGGACATTTTAAAAGGTTGCTGCTGTGTTTCAGGTATTTCTCAGCGAGGTAATAATTATGGGGTTGGAAGAGGACGTGGAATGCAAAAGAAATTGAAGCGCAAGGATCGTGGAAGAGGAAGAGGGGGCAATAAAGGGTCTGATGGCTTTCATGAGGTATGTGGAATTAAGTTTCTAATGCAGTTGTTTCAAATGCCTGGATGTCTTGCTTTAACAGAAGTGCATTTATGGCTATGTGGTTTTTTGCTTGTTCTCTTCCCTAGAAAAGTTAAATCCCTTTACTTGAATTTTCCTGCACTAGATGTAAAAAGTACAGCTGATAACTTAAGCTGATAGATCATTGTCTTGGCAATAATAATAATAAAAAAAAATAGAATATTTTTTGGTTATGAATGGCATATTGACTTAAATATTAACTTTCTGAAAGGTGACATTTTGCTGCTATTGATTCACCTCAGCTTTTTCAGTAAAAAAAAAAAAAAGGCTACCTTCACAGCTTTTGCCAGTTTTTATTCTGATTCGTGAAGGATTCTTCTTCTTTCCATAGCTAATAGTGGAAAAGGAGAGATCCATACCTTGGCTTTCATTTAGCTGAGACTCTCTCTGATGGAGGAGTACTCAGTTGGAGTATTTCAATCTTCCTTGAGCCACTGTTTCAAGTTTTTTGAGGTGTTTGATGGTCACTGGTTTTCAGTGCCTCCTGAAAGACTTGGGACATTGTTTTCATCTGATATCGGAGTTCATCTTGAAGGGGAGCAGGTATTAGATTCAAAACTTTGATTGAAACAAATAGCTCACATTTCTCCAAGTTTAATGCATTCAGAATAGAGAACGGATCTTAGCTGATCCAACTTGACGACGTCTGCTTCTGATTGTCACTGAATCCATTAATCAGCGTCAGTGTTTTGTGACGTTGCATAATTTACCCAGCGAACTGATGTTCACGTTTCCAGTCCAATTGCAGTGGAGAAGCATAGCCATTCCATGTCAGAAGTTCCTACTCAGCAGTCAGATCCCTGCTCAATTTTGTAGAAGTCTGCCGTTGGAAAAGCCTGATTCCCTTCCAGATCAATAGATGACTACCCTGTGTTGCAAAAAAGGCATCAGAATCACGTGAGAAGGGAGTAGAGGGGAAGGATTGGCTAAATATAGCCTTATGGCTACAGAGGTAGACCAGAGGTCTGATTGTTCAGCTCCTGAGTGGTACAGGCAATACTTCAGTTAAAGAGTTGTTGAACTACTAAAAACAGTAAATCGACTCGTTTGGACGTAACACCATGCGTGGTGGTAACATGGTTAATAAGGATTTGATAGCAATGGACTTGTGAAGGAGCTGTGAAGGTAAGCAGGTTGACAGTTCAGAATGTCCTCAGCATCAAGAGGAATGCTAGCAGGTCATGCACCACCTGAGCTGCTATTCAATCCTCTTTGCTTGCTCTCTTCCCAGAAGTGCTGGTGGGTTGTCAGTAGCACTTACATGCCCAAAGTCTTCCCACTCATCACATGGGGGAGCAACTCTGTTGCAAAGCATCGTGCAGTTTGGATCCAGAAGGGCAGAGGAAGGTGAAAACCGAGTGGTGGTTTGGGCCAGGGCACACAGTGCTGGAACAGGGCGTCTGGAGCAGAGTGTCATCTTTCTGATACCTGTCTGTGGGATAGAAATGCCAGCTGTTAATCAGTGTGCTTACCAAACGGACTGACGAAGATTGAAGGCTGACTTATGGTGTGCCAACAGGCAGCAAACACTGCATGATTTGAGAGGAAAATGGGAATTATTGCGTTTGGGCCGTTGTGCAACTGAGAGTTACTTATTTGACATGGTGATAGGTCACAGAGGTGCTTCCCAAAGCCTTGTGCAGAGGTGCCCTGAGGCAGGGGACACTCGACTTAGTTGGTAGCCATGAGTCAGCCCTGCTCTTTAGCTTTTCCAGATGAAGCGTGAGATGTTGTGTCCATTCACTGAACTCACATCTGTCGTGTTGTAAGAAATGTCTGATCTGATTATATTTGCAAAAGAGTGTAAAGCTCAGTATTAAAGCAGCTAAGAAAAGGTATGTGTGTTTACCTTTACTTTGAGCTGTGGGTGTAGTATTAAGAACTTAATCCTGGTGTAGTCAGTCACACTGTGGGCTATCTGCTGCTCCAAATATGCTCTTAACATTTCTTTCAGTTTCACTAGATAAGTAAACATCAGCAGAATGTTCATTTTTCTTACAGGATGGCAAACCAGTGAAGAAATGGGTTAATATGAGTCAGGAATTCATCAATCAGCACACAGTGGAACACAAAGGCAAACAAATTTGTAAATATTTCCTTGAAGGGAGATGTATTAAGGTAAATGTGCACTGTGTCTTGTCAGCCTGCTTCTTTGGTGTGAGGGAGGGGAGAAGATGCACTGTGCTTTTTTTGCTTCAGCTGATGCAAGGAAAACTCGTAGGTTGAAGCTGTGTTTTGACTGCCTCTGTTTTACATCTTTATAGATAAATGCTAACAGAAGTGCTTGTGGGAAAATATCCCCTCTGTTACACCTTAGGGTTATGACTGATTCTAACAAGTGATTGTGTCTGCTTGCTAATATATGCAGCAAAAATGTCTTTGATAGCAGTATAAACTTATAAAGAGACACTGGCTGTGTCTCTTCTGTAAATATGTAACAAGTTTTGCAAGTATGGAATCTGCAGATAGTCAATGATTTCTGAATGTAGTAGATTATTTCTGTGTTTTGTGCTACCAGTAATTTTGAATCAGTGAAGAAATTGCTTAATTATGCTGAATTATTTCTCTCTGTAAAAAGTGAGGTTGTAGTCATAGTTCCCTTACCAAAGAATTGAAGTCATCTTCCTTCAGCCAGCAAGTGGAAGGCAACAGAAAGAAGAGAATCCTATTCAGAGCAGTCAGCTGTCAAGCAAAATCCCTAGCAAGGCAGCCTGTTATTGCATTAGAACTTTGCTATTGCTTCATTTTGAAGCTTACGCTGCTGTGAAGTTGAATCCTGTGCTGTCAGAATAGTTCAGTCAGTTACAAATCACACTCCGTGCTTCTCAAATAAGTGAGTGCACCATTTCATCTAGCTTTTCCGTGTATGTCCTGATAGAACGTGTTCTGTTGCTTTTCTGTATTGTGAAATTAAGGGTGAAAATCAGTGTGCTTTTCTCCCAATTGAGGGGGCAAATGAAACGAAGGCGTTTTGCTGGCGTTCCGTATTTGAGGATGTTGTGCTCAGTGAGATGAGTATTTGCTGCCACCTTCAGTTGTAAAACAAGTAGTTGAAATAACTCAATTATTTTCAAGAGAGATACACTACAAAGAATGTACAAAAAAAACCCTCTCTAGCAGATTAACCCTAAAGTGCCAGGGTTGGCAGCTTGATGTCCTACGTGGAAGAGTAAAATGCTTTGCTCATTGGACTTCATGGTTATCTCATGTGCTGTTAAAACAGAATCAGGTTTACTGATGAAGTGCACTGTTGTCTATATGTGAAATACCTTTGATTAGGTTTTGGTTTAAATGTCTTTTTAATGCTAATTGCTAGATGGGAACAGAGGAGACGACTGCTACAGTAGGATCAGCTTTTTTTTTTCTGTCACCACCAAATGTGTTATTTGGAGCCCAGATTCAGCAGTTGTCTCTCTGTGTCCCACTTCCCCTGTTCAGATTTTCTTTAGGTGCATACTTACAATATAATCCTGTGTTAGCAATTATGAAAAGTTTAGATTCGGTGAAGGAGGATGCTTTCCTTGAGATGTGAAATTGAACTGCTTACCATTTCAGACTGATAACGTGTTCCTCTTGTTATTTATAGGGAGAGCAGTGTAAATTTGATCATGATGCAGAGATAGAGAAGAAGAAGGAAATCTGCAAGTTTTACATACAGGGTTATTGCACCAAAGGAGAGAACTGCATTTATTTGCACAATATCCTTTAAAAAAAATACTTGAACTCAAGCAGCTGTTCGTATTTACTCCTAATTCACATAAATGATTTTAGAGGGTGGCCGTGTCTCTTAAAAGTCTATACCAATTTCTGTGTAGATGTACTAGAGGAAAATAATTTCTTTGCTCAAATGGGAGGAGAAAATATGATGTGTTTATCCCTGTATTTTATATACCCTTATAGCTGTGTATTTTTTAATTTCTGCTGTGTTCTAGCTTTGTTTACTCTTTTTTTTTTATCAAGTCAAGTCAAAAACAACGTTAAGGTGACAGTGGGATAATTATTAGTAGAATGACAAATGAATCTAAAAGGTAAGTTGGTTGTTAGCTTTCAAAATTATTAAGATACTGTTTTGGAAAGATTAAGTGTTCCTGTAGAACTGACGAATAACTGACAGCTGAGTTTCATACACGTGTCACAGTGCAAACTGATCATTAGCCTTTGTTAGGAGTCCTTAACATATTGCTTACATGAATTCCCTTGCAAGTTTTACCACACAGGAGCAAAATGTTATCAAGGAGATAAGTGCAAATTTTCTCATGCACCCCTGACTGCAGAAACAAAAGAGCTGCTGGATAAGGTGAGCAGTTTGCAGTCTGTAAACACGAGCTTTGTTCCCAAAAAGAATGGGGGATAGTCCTGGAAATTTCCAGGGGGTTCTGGGGAAATGTGATGTGATACAAAAGCAGTGTTAAAACTTCCCTGTTGCTGTTTAGCGCTGCAAGTCTGTGGCTCGGTCCCATGCAACAAATTCCCTCTTTCCACCAGTTATTTTTCTGCTGTGTTAGACTGGTTTAATTTCACAGCTTTTGTTTGTAATCATAAATTCTTTCTGACTCCCCTTCTGCATTGTGTAACAAGGAGTGTGACTTTTATGTTGCCTCCTTCACCGACCCAGAGGCTAGATCTCATCTGGGTGGAGAAAGGAATGAGATGCCTCCCTTGCATGATTCGTGGAATACTGACCTTTGTGCTAAGTAGTTACTGAAACAGTTACCATATTGTGGGTCTTATCAGAGAAATGATGCAAATGTAACCCTAAAAAGTATGATGAATTCTAAAATAAGTCATTTACATCACTTAAAGTGACTCTGTGAGAGAAATGGACTTCTGTACAGTTGTCCGCTGGTGACTATAAACTCACAAGCTGTTTGCTGTGTTCCTTTGTTGTAGGTTTTGAATAATGAGGAGGAACCACAAAATGAAGATGAGAAGGAACTGGAGGAGCTCAGAAAGCGTGGCATAGTTCCTCTCCCTAAGCCACCACCGGGTGTCGGACTGCTGCCCACCCCAGCTGAGCAATATCCGTTTTCTGAGTCCGATATAGAGAATTATCAAGATCCCTCAGGAGATTATAAGAAAATACCATCTCTCTTTGAAATTGTTGTGAAGCCCACTGTGGATTTAGCACACAAAATTGGAAAAAAGTAGGTTTTTGCATCTTCTGTAGAATTCTCCTTAGGATGTGGCTACATAAATGCATAAAGCACTCTTTATTTCCATCAGAAGTGTACACTCCTGAGTACATTGCTAAGTTAATTATTTGTTAAACGCAGGCTATCAGTTATCTACTTCATGCTCTCCTTGAAAGGATTACTTACTGAGCCTTGACCTGTCAGAAAGCTACTCCTTTGGCTCTCGTTCTGACTCTGTGCCTGCCTTGTCTGTCCCAGTTTGCAAGCTGAGCAGAGTTCAGTCTCCCAGTTCTGTCTCCTCCTACAAGCTTTACATGTTCAGCTCTTGACCAAAGACTTACTGAGACCCAGTGAGTACGCACAGACATCTGTAAGAGTGAAGAGAGAGGAAATAGCTAGCAGGCTTGATCGTGATAAGTGCAGAATTTGATTCATTAAGTTTTTTTTTGCTTACAGGCCACCAACCTTCTATAACAGCTCATCACCACCTAGACCACCGTTTCAGGGAAATGACCCGCATTCTCAGCATATGTATAACCCAGGTTCGAGCCCAGGGCCTGGACCTGGCATGCCACAAGGACATAACGGACCACCAATGCATCCAGGTTCTCCTGGACATCACCCGTGTGCGGGGCCTCAAGGAATGCCGCAGAGTCCTCCTATGCAGGGCGTCCCACCAGGCTTTCTGGGACCGCAGAACCAGAGCGGCATGCCTATGCAAGGACAGCAAGGCGGTCCTCCTCTGACACCACCAGGCCTTGGTGGCTCTTACAATGCCCCTGGAGTTCAAGGACATATGGTGAACATGCCAAGAGATAATCATTGTCCTCCGGGGCCGCAGTACCAGCAGATGCCTGGTGAACGACAGCCGAATATGAATTATGAGCCTATTCAGAACCCGGCTGATTTCTATGACAATTACTATTCTCATCAAGCTGTGCATAACTTCCAGCCAGCAAATAACTCTGGTGGTAAGGACCTTTAAGAATTGTTGTTCCTTGATGTGGTGGTTTGTAGCAGTACAGCGTTGAATCATCGTGGCTTCAGTGCTGAGCAGGGGGAAGAATTGTAGAGCCACACCTCCTTTAAAATCTTCACCATACATTTATTTTCAGCTGATGCCTTCCAGTTGTGCAATACATCCCATTAGTTTTGCTTTATGGTGCTTTAACTGCTTTGCTGTGGAAGCCTGCTCAGAGTAGCTGCTGACTGCTTTGTTTTTTTGTACTGCAGATGGAACATGGCATGGAGAATTTACAGATCACCAGGCTCACCTCATGGCTCAAGAGTCTCATCAAGGTGGAAGCGAGTCAGACTGTATGGGTGGTCATATGGGCCATAAACCAGCCATTAATGTACCAGATTTCCTTCCAGCAATGCAGAAAGCCCTGTATGTGAGGCTCAGTCAGAAGCATCAGAGAGATGGAGACTCTGTCAGCAGCCAGGGTCAGAGGGCAATGAGCAAAGAAGAAGGTAGAGTTCATTTTGTTCCTGTTCAAAATTTATTTACTGACCGTATGTTACTGTGGAACAAATCTGTTGGTTTGAATTTTCATCACGTTACCATTTGTTGTTATTGTGAGTGGACAAGTACCGAGTCAGTATTTTCAGGTCAATTTGCTTTTCTTTCCAGCTCGTTCTAGACTGGATTCTGAACTGAATGCTTCTCTGTAACTAGTCCTTCCATTTAGGGGTCTTTCAGAAAGCAGCGTAACAGGGGAATGGTCCTCCTAGCTGCCTCCTTGGGGTTGTGTTGTGTAGCAGGTGTTTGTGTGATGCAGGTAGCACTGATCAAGCTCTGCATTGGCTGTGCGTTAGGTATTGCATTACTGTGCACTAGGAGTTGCTGATGTTGGTGGATCTCATCTTCGTTTCTCGTTTTACTGAGCCAGAATAAACCACTCATCTCCTTCTGTGAGTATGCAAGTTTAGATTACAGATCAGAGCAGGCAGCTGTGTTGTTTAGCTATATTACTCTCCAGTAAATTGGAGAAGATGATGGTTGAGAATTTATTTAACCTTTAAATATTCATATTTCCCCCCATTCTGAATCTTGACCTCTCCCCTAAATGTTCTAATTTGGATAGTAACAAAGCAGCAAATTCCACATTTGTAATGCATCTGTTTTTAAGATGACTGGAAGGCACTAGTCTAGTTTTTTTTTTTCCACCCATCCCACGTGAAGTGAAGGTCATTTTCATCTAAACTCTTACTGTTAGAAACAATTGTTTGGAGGCAGGTTATTGTCTTAGTTTCAGCTGGGATGGAATGATTTACTTCAGAGTGTCTGGTACGATGCTGTGTTTTGATTGTAGGAGAAAAACAGTGTTGATAACGCACTGATGTTTGTAGCTGCTGCTAAGCAGTGTTGCACAAAGCCAAGGCCATTTGCAGCAAAGAGCCCGAGGAGCTGGGAGGGGACAAAAACAGGACAGCTGACTTGAACTGGCCAAAGGGATGCTCCAAACTGTATGGCATCATGCAGAAGGAGTTTTGAAGGGGGAAGCAATAAGTGAAGGGCTGTGTGGTGCATAGCCACCTGCTGTTGTGAGAAATGTGGAGAGAATGCAGCAGAGTTTGGGAGTATCTGAGCTAACTTGATTTTTTTGTTACTTCAGTTCTTCATCTGAATTATTTTTGTCATACTGTTTTAATGCAGTGAATGAGGACTTGGTACTGATAGTATTACTCCGTTCCTTTTCGCTGAGAAGTTATCCCTTCATGTGAGTAAGCATGTTGTTGTATTCCCTCGTGACCATTTGTTTCTGTAATCTTTGTTCTCAGATGACAATGTCAACTGGTATTCCAGCAGTGAAGAGGAAGAGGGGAACAGTGTTAAATCAATACTGAAAACGCTGAAGAAACAGAGTGAAAACTTTAGGAATCAGCAACAGCATTCCGCAGAGCAGCACATGCTTGGTATTCCTACTGATCCCAGGCTGGCAAAAGATAAAGGTGCAGGGCCTCAGGCTGCTGACCCAAGGCTTAGGGCCTCGCCAAGATCAAACCCCAGAAAGCCATCGGAATCCGCAGCCTTGGACCCCAGGCTGAGAGATCCCAGGATGCACAAAGTCAGCGACGGAGGTCACGCCAGCTCGTCTCTTGTGGGAGCCAAGTTAGATTTACACCACCCTCACACGGGCGTGAAAGTCAAGCAGAAAGGGATGGATGATGATGAAGAGGATTCAGAAAGAGAACTGAGGGAACGAGCTTTTCTGATTCCCTTGGAGCCTTTGCCCGGTGTAACATTAAGGGATCCCCGATCTCAGCTTAGGCAGTTCAGCCACATTAAAATGGATGTTACCCTGATGAAACCAAACTTCGCTAAGCATATTGTGTGGGCGCCCGAAGACTTGCTGCCAATACCTTTGCCTAAGCCTGACCCCGTCTCTTCAATTAATTTACCTCTTCCTCCACTCATAGCTGACCAGAGGCTCAATAAACTGAGGAACCTGAAAAACGATCCCCACCCAAACGCCATGCCAGCTGACCCGAGACTAGCCGCGAAAGCGAAAAATAACTTAGTGGGCAGGAGTGGCTACTTGGATCAGTCAGTGGATTCTCACGCCAGTAGCTCCAGCAAGCTGGGAGATCCTCGATTACAAAAGAACGTCGACCCCCGGCTCCACAGACTGTCTAACGCAGATACGTATCATGGAGTCGCAAAGGAGTCGCACCCTTCAAAGTTTGACCCCCGCCTCGCCAGATCCGCTGCCGCTTCCTCACAGCCCTCGGAAGCCGCCGCTGCTAAAGCTGAGCCGGACGCCCTGCCTCCCTATGCGCCCAAGCTGGCGGCGAGCGGCGTCAGGCTGGGGACTTCGGGCTCCTTGCTGAGCGGCATCAGTTTGTATGATCCCCGGGATCACAGCGCGTCGTCGGACGCGGCTCCGGCCGGCGCCGGGGAGAACGGAGAGAACCAGAAGAAAAGTATTCTGAAAAATTCTGCTAAGAGCGAACCCAGCCTGTCGGAAGACGTGTCGCTGCCCAAGCCTGCCTCCAGCGTCGAAAAGACCCCCGAAGCGTCGGCGGAAGCCGCTTCGGATAAAGCAAACAGCAACAGCAAATCTCAGGCTAAGCACTCCAGCGCTGCGCCTGCGGTGCACAATCTTCCTATCCAGGCTCTGTCGGGGCTGATCAGGCCGCAGTACAGTGATCCGAGGCAGGTGAGGCAGCCTGGACAGGTGGCTCAGGCGCAGGATAACGATCCCAACGGGGAGTCGGATGATAAGTCCTTAAAAGATGTTTTCAAGACTTTCGACCCGACCGCTTCACCGTTTTGTTAGCGATTGATTTTAAGTCTTTTTACTGTTGTGAATATTGCAGTTTTCTGCTGTTTTGTAACTGGTTTACCTCTTTGCTTTATTTATTTTTAAATTATAATTATCAACACTTTTCAGCTGCTAATCTCAGAACCACATGCAGTTATACAGTACGCTATAGTGTTTGCAAAGCTGTGGTATTTTCTATATAATACTTTTCCAATTTCAGGGAGACTAATAATTGACATGTAGGAAACAAACAAACAAACAACATGTATCGTGTTAGAGCTGATAAAAGCACTTTCATTGTAAATAAGTCATTAAGAAAGTCTGAAGACCTGTATATGTGTGAGCTGTCTCTTTCATAAACAACATTTAGATATGATTGCCACATTTGTATGATTGTATAGATACAAGCAATATTATGTACATTACTGTGAGAGACACTGTTTGACAAGGATTGTCCGACGCATCAAGCCAAACCGACTAACTTGAGTACACAGGAATGATCTGAAAGGAAAATGCTGATCCTCCTTTTCCGACCAGTCAACGTCAGACATTGGTTTTTATTCACGCAGTCAATATTCTTAGTGTAAAAGAGACCTATATCACATATTGAGGAGTAAAAATGTCATATCTTTTAAAAGTATTTTATTCTATGCTGTATATAGAAGAAATTGTGAAGTACATAACTAGAAGAAAGTTACTGTTAAAAGTGGAGAATACCTAAGTTGTCTAATACAAAAAAAAAAAAGGTTTTTATTTAATTTTTTCACACATACACAATTCTGATTAGTGCTCTAAGTTACATGGTGGTGTTCATGTATTTCAATGTATTTTTGTATTCAGCCGCTTAATTTGTATTGCTTTTTTTGTATCGATGTAACTGCAGTACTTGTATTCATTGTGTCTTTACAACATTTTTAACAAAAAAATTAAAAAGGGTACAGTTAAAGTCTGGTAATGACTGTGGTGTTGACGTGCTGCCAGCTAGCTCAGGCTTGGAGGAACAGCAGAGAGGGTGTGAGAAGGACACGAGTGACGAAGCCTGGCTTTGCACCACTCGCCAGTCGGACGGTGGTGGGTTTTTAAGCTGACCTCGTGTTGAATCCAGATGGAGTTTGCTGGCTGAGTGGTCCCGAGATCAGACTTCTGCATTGTCCCCTGACTACGATTATCATCACCGATACGAGAAATGTCGTGCATGTTCTTTAATTTTCAAAGATGTTGCATGCCGAGAGCACAACTGTCCTCAAAGCCTCTCTTGTTTTGCCTTTTGGGTTGCTTTTTATATAGAGGAAATGTAGTTATTCCTAGCTAGCTACATTGAAAATAAAATTTTGCAGTCTGCTCAATTGCTATCTGGTTCCCGCCCACTTGGGATGTCTCTTTGCATTAAGCCTCTTCCTTGGTGGACCTTGTCCTCTTGCTCTCTGCGTGTTGGCTGGGTAGGGCTGGTGAGTGGGATGTGATGGTGCTGCAAATTCGGTATTGTTGAAGGCAGTAGTGGTTTCAGAGCAGTGAAGATACCGTCATCAAATTGAACTGTGACTTGGTTTCAGCGTTTGGGAAAATGAGGGTCGAAGGAGACGTGCTGATAGCGGGGGCAAAATGTTGTGCCTTGCAGTTGAGATAGTTGGAGGATCTCAGGTGGTTTGCTGTCGGTCCGGGTGTGGATCCATTTGGGAGTTGCAGATGAAAATGGGTTGTGTGTCCGTAAGGGGACCCGGAATGCTGGTTTCAAACCCAGGAGATGGACTGCCGTGTTGGTGCCTTTAATGTCATGTGGGGCTTCTTTGGGGCGAGAAGGAGGACAAGGTAAGAAGAACATGTAATCTGAGAGGGGCTGGCTTGTCCTTGCAACTTACTGTCTCCATGTGAAACCTTTCTCCTTCCATCCATCCACGATTCATCTGGGCCTGGCCAGCAGCTCTGCGAGGGCATCCCCAGCTGCAGTGCAAGTGTCCGTGGGCTGCTTCCTCTCCTCTGCCTGTGCTTGTTTTGTTCGTTGCAGATTTCTTCCTTGAGCTCGAGGCTCTGGTGTGCCTGCTGCTACTGCTCCCTCTTGAAACGTGGAGAGGATTCATTGCTACCGTGCAAGTACTGACCTACCCTGTAAGCCAGGGGGAAGGTGTGGGGGGTGTCTGAGCCCAGCAGAGGGGCAGGAAGGTGTTGGGGACAGTCCTGCCACACTGAGCTCAGACGTGCTGTGAGAAATGATTGTGTCTTTTGCAGGGAAAGCACTTGCTTCCATCTCTTCGTCCAGCACAGAGCGGCGTTTCCCTCGGACACTTTCAACTCATTTCTGAGGCTGTGAAGAGCAGCAACAGGAGCAGCCAGTACTGGGGGTCCTGGATGTCCCAGATGCCATTAGAGTTGCAAGGTGGGTGAGCATCAGCACTGAATGTTTTACTGTGGCGGCGTGCCCTGGAGTTCTGGAGGAAAGGTGCATTTCAGGCTGTAGGAGCTGCTGAGTCAGGGACAGCAGGTGTGACAAAATGCTCCTGTGGCCCTGGACTAGTGAAAAATGATCTCTGCAATTCAGGAAGATGAGCATTCCTAGATCAGCACCTGCTGTTGCTGCCCCATGATAAGAAGACTATTAACGAGGTTTCTAGCTTCCAAATGTAGCCTGCTTAAATATTTTTCTGCCACAAGGGAAAGAATATGAATCCTTCACAATAAAAGTGAATTTATTATCGCAAAGTGCAGAACGTTTAATCACAGGCCTCCTTTGCATTTCAGAAGTCAGCGGCCACGTTCCTTAGTCGTCCTCATTCAGTTCTTTGCTCAGGGTTTTGTAGCACCGTGGGTCGTGTTACTGTCGAAGAAAAGGTGATGGTTGCTGAGAATGTCCTGCAGCTCTCTTTGGTGGGCTGGTGTCTGTTAGCATCATGCAATACTGCTGGATGAAGAGGAGTGTGATAGGGCCCTGAGGAAGACCTCCCAGCTCTGAGGCTTTCTGGTCCAGATGAGCGACACTCTCTGATCCTACCAGCCACGTTCGCTGCTGCTGCTGCTACAAGCGTGTTCCTGCATCCTCCTGCTTGCATCTGGAGAGCACAAAAACTGGCACTTCTTGATGCAGTGAAGGGACCTCATGAAACGGCGTCTTCCATTCATCAGCATTTCAGAAGCCTTGCTGCCGCAGAGCCCCAGCTGTCTCACATCTGCAAGGTTGGGCAGCTCGTCAGCAGCAGAGCAATGCCTTCCTGTTGCTAGAGGTGGCTGCCCATAGTTGGATATAGTCCTTTAATAGATTTGGGACACCTGGGGGTACCGCTGCTCGGAGGCGACCGTCCTTGCACCATGGCTGTGAGCGTGGGCTCAGCCTGAGTCTTGCGGAGGCCTAATTCATCCCTGTCTGAGTTCAAGCGTTGCTCGGCTCTGTGCCACAACAGGTTTGTCCTCCACTCGGTGCAAAAAGCAGCTGCTGCTGCTTCTTCAGAGTCAGGAGCAGGCTGTCGCAGGCCCTGTTGGAAGGAGACAAATATTTATGTGCTCGAATACATTAGGACAGACTCTATATGTCAGAACGTCATGACGTCTGTACGAGTGATGTGATGTTTCTGTTAGTTAATGCTTACAAAATTCTTCAAATGCTGAAAAACCTGCTTACAGAGAGAGAAAAATAAGGCTGCCTCGACAGCTTATTGGTAAGTGGGCCCGTACATTTTGAAAGGGGAGCAGCTGGGCCGTAAAGGACTCTGTAATCTGGGCAGTCGAGATAAAAGAATGGCTCGCTGCATCACGCTGCCAGCCGATAACCCAGACAGTACGCTTTAAGCAGCATAATGACGTACAGGAGGAGCTTTCCTGTGCTTTTTGCTGATTGTCCACCACCCAAGATTCTAATCAGAACTCTGTCAAAAAGACACGGAGCTCAGCAGAGGTTGTAGGGCTGTGTAGGAGATTAAGGCACACAATGAAAATCTGCACCGGCGCAGAGTGCCGTTGTATTTGTGCTTGTTTTTGAAGTGCTTTCGCATCAAGTCTGCTCTCAAAAACTATTTACAATTGGATCAGTCAGCCGTTGCTGGCAGCTGCAAGGCAAGCTCTTGGGAGTTGTGATCAAAGCCCACCTAGAGACAACACGAAGGCTAAGACTGACATGGACTATTTCCAAATAAAGGCCTCCAGTGTGGTGCTGCCACTCTCCAAATATGAAATGGGAAACGGACCAGCTAAACATGCCTTAAAAGCTGGTAGCAGTGATAGAGCAGATTCAATGCCTGGAAAAAATGCAGAGGAGGCTCTGGAAACAAAACAGAAAGGCATAAAACAGAAACGTAGCAGTAGGAATCTTGACCCCTGCTATCGCTGACAGAGGTCCCGCAGCAGCCAGCTTCTGCATCTCCACCGCCACATGAGGCCGGAGGAGCTCCCCATAGCAAAGCTCACCTTACAGAACCTGTTCATCGTTATCAGCATTAACTTACTTTGATGCACGCTGCCTCGGTTGCCTTCAGAACATGTAAAACTGCTTGAATTAGGTTCTGCGCGTTGCTCACGAGCAGCTCAGAAGAGGACTTGCTCTCAGCAGTGACTGCTTTTACCCTTAAAGACACGTTGAGATATTTTACTGGAAGAGCATGGAAGCGTGCAGCTCTCTGCCACCAGGTAGTCCAAAGCCAGAGGCAGTGTGCCCTGCACTGCTGTAGGTTTCCAGGGGAAATGAGGCAGGCAAATGGGAGAAAAGTGCTGCTGGCAGCAGCAGAAAGAGAAGAGCCTGCTGAACTGCAACTGAGCTCTAAGCGCTGCGCCCAGATCCCGCACAGACCTCTGGAGACCGCTGTGCCACTTTGAGCCTCGGGGAGACTCCTTGTTAGCAGCAACTCACCTGGCCACGATGGCGAGCTGGCTGCTGATGGTGTGGGTCTGCTCTGCGGCACACAGCAGCTCTGCAGAACATCTCTTGTCCAGGCACATCTTTGCAACGACGCGGCCGAATGTAACAAATGCCTGCCCATCAGAAGCTATTTGCCTAGCACAGGCAACAAGCTGCTCCTTGCTCTAAAACAAAATGCAAATGTGATGGGGAGGAGGAAAATAAACATCGTTCCTGTAAATGGGAGCATCCAGAAAGGCCAGGTGTATTCTGAAATGAGGAATGGACCAGTCACGAGACTTGCATCTCCTTTCAGGAAAGTAATTCCTGAAATTACTGGGGCAAATGCACCAGTGCCACTTTCAGTAGGATGGGATAACACGGGTTTTTCAGCAGGCACTGGGCACTTGGGTATTTTCTCTAGAAGGCATCTATCTTTATAGCTACAAAAGCGATGGGGTGGAGGGGATGAGAAACTCCATACCGTGATGGGGCCCTTCTTCCTCAGGAACTGAGTCATGTGAAGCATCCTTACTGCCATGTCCTTGGTCATCTGGGACATCCTGCTGGCATCTCCCTGCATTCTCTCACTGTCTTCTCTGTCTTGCTTCCCAGGGCTGCTTCCAAAGAAGGTACTGAGAGGACCGTTCCCTTGCTGTCGAGACAACAACGGAACAGATAAAAGTCTAGAGCATCAGATTGTGTCAGTATTGAGAAGTTCCTGCCTGCGTGTTTCTGAAGCAGTTTTTGTGAGTAAAGAGGTGGGATGGCTGTCTGTAACCTTGCTGAGCCTACTCTGCCTTCCTGAACGGGTTTATTTCTCTTCTGTCTTCACCCACAATGGCATTCTGAAGTCCAAATGCCCCATGCCATTGTCTGGAGCTATCTCCAAAAGGGAGGTAACTGTAGCGTAAGATGGCAGTGCCCATAGTTGAGAAGTGCAATGAAATACTCTTAAACTGCTCTGCAGAGTGATTTGGATCATGTTGCTAAAGCCTTTGCCAGCTCCTGGCACCTGGCAGCAATTGTGGGAGCAGGGTGGCTGCTACTCCTGAGGAAAACTCACCGAGAGGTGAGGAGCTGAGCAGAAAGAGCATTTCAGGGAAAGGAAGGGCAGTACAGTTCCCTGCTCCTTAGGAACAGTGTTTTGGAGATGGATTTATTTGTGCAAAGGTCTCTATCAGGTCAGATACCCAGAGCCCGGTTGCATGGGGCACCCAGCAGCTTGATCTAACAAAGAAATTGGAAAAAATTACCGTACCATTTCGTGTGCCTCTCTGACAGCTCTGCTTGCTTGTCCACTCCTGCTCAGGCAAGTTTCTGCTGATTTGGTGGGCCTCAGAGCCTCGAGCTCTCGGGCTGGGGAGAGCTTGGCTGTGCTGCTGCACTCTTTTGGAGAGCACTGGTCCCCCACGTTTTGCAGGTGCTGTCTCATGAGTTCCAGGATGTGTCCGTTGATGCCACGGACAGCCTGAAGCTGCGTGGCGAGGTAGTGTGCTTTAGCTGACCAGTACCAGACAATGCTGTCTAGGTGGAGGTGCCTTTTGTCCTGGTGGCTTTGGAAGAGCTGGCTGGCACTGTCCACTGCATCAGCTGTGAGGACCAGGAGGTGGTCTGCAACAGAGAGCAGGTCTGCCCGTGACTGCAGTTGAGCGGTTGTCTCCAGGACATGTTGGAGGGTGGCTTTGACCCACTGAATGTTGGCCAATAGCTGACCCGCTTTCTCTTTAAAAGCTTTTTGGCTCACCTCCCTGCACTCTTCGGGGAAGAAAGACAAGGCTGGTCCAACCACATCTCGGATGACTTGTAGGTGCTTGGTGTTGGCCTTCTCCAGGTGGAGCAGTAATGCTTTGGCCCTGAGGGCCAAGTCTCTCTGCAGGAGCTCAAAGCGAATGTACAGGCTGGCAGAAGGCAGAGGGGAGACCAACAGGGTATTGGAGGCATCCAGCAGAGCTTCCGTTAGCACCTTTATCTCTTCCCTGAGGGTGAGGATTTCACTGCGGCCGCAGTCTTCAGGGCAAGTGAAGTAAGAGAGCCGGGCAGCTTCTTGCAGCCTCAGGGAGATCTCAGACACAGCAGCCAAGAGGCTCTGCGAACAAAGCCTGTTGTCCATGGCACTCGTTAGCTCCCTCAGGAACAGGATGTCTCTGCCTATGAGCTGATCCACAGCACCCAGGAGCACATGCATGCTGATAGCCCAGCGGACACAGCGCAGCTCCAGGCTGGCCTCTCCCAACTTGCAGGGGCCCTTGAAGGACATTGCTTTCTCAAGTAACACTTTGGTGTTCATCTGAGCATGTGCAAATTTGGCTTGGACCTGTAGAAAGTTTTCCCAGTCCTCAGGACAAATGGGATTCTGCTTATCACAGGCCATACGTGCAATGTCCTCTGCTATCTGAACCGCTCCTGCTAAACCCATCATGGTCTCGTCCAAAGCCTGTTTGCTGCTCGTAAAGTCAGCAGCCAAGATAAATCCAAGCACTTGTTGAGACAGACTGTACCAAGAGCCTGCCATGGCTGCCAGGCACTCTTTGGTCTCACAGATGGTTTCTGAGAGGGAAAGTGCAGTTTGGAGAAGTCTGCCTTGATGTTGGAGCTGCCCTGGGGCTGCTTCCCTGGCCAAGCTAATAACACATGGTGTCAGTAAGATAATCTTCTGGTACTGCCCCAGTGTCTCCATCTGGGGAGAGGCAGCAACAGGCAGTGCTTCCTTTGCTGCATTGATACAGCAGTTAGAGACTTGGAGCAAGGCGGAGCAGGCAGCATTCACAGCTGCTGTATCACGGGCTCTGGTAGCTGCAAGGAGTGCTGTAACGACAGGGTGCATTTCTCCTTTCCTTGGAACAACATCTGGGTGTGAGTGACCTGCTTGTGGAGACGGATGACTTAAGACACCTCCTTGCAATTTAGCTTGACCGATAATGTTTCTTAACCCAGCACAGGATGAGCTGAGTTCAAGCTCCTTCGCAACGTCAGCTCTCCGTATTTGTTCCCGGAGAGGGCTGAGGATATCTGGGTGGTTGGACCCATCCAGCCCATCTTGAATGCAGTGAGCAGTATCCATCAGGCAGCTCGCCGTCCTTGAAAAGACATCCCTAGTTTGGAGACAGGAGCATCTCTCCGTGCAAAGGGCCGTGGCTGCTTTCAGCTCAAGAATGGACGTGGCCAGCTGCTCAATCCAAACCAGCAAGCCGTTCCTGAAAATGGGGTCTGTTGCTCTATCCACATACCTGGCAGCAGCTCCAGCAACCCACCGAGCCCAAGTGGTGAGGCTGGTAGCATGGCTAGAGAGCCTTTCGGGGTCCTGACTTTGCAGGGCCTTGTCACACCATTCCTTGTGCTCGGCCATTTCCTGGATGGACAGCTTCAGGAATTCATGCATGCTGACTGTCTCTTCGAAACACTGCAAGAGGCTTTCTGTTGTCCCAGCCCACGCGTGGTACAAGGATTGCAGGTGCTGAGCAGTGCTCATGTGGGTTGGGTTTCTGCTCATTTCTGTGAGTGCTGGAGGGAGACTGGCAAGGAGGCTCTTTAAGTACTCTAAACAGTCATGGATTTCTCTAGCAGTTTGGGTTTTGGTGCACCTGGCCAGGACAAAGTCTGCCACTCTGAGCATCTGCTGGGCGTGCGCAAAAAAGGTGGCAGTGAGGGGCTGAAGCTTCTTCAGTAATCCTCCCTGCCCTGCTGGAAAACACCCTGTACCTGCAAGGGTAAGAGCTTCCTCTACTAACTGCCTCAAGGGCTCCTTGGCCTCGGAGAAGGTGTTGAGGATTTGGTGCAGAGCAGCTTTGAGCACAGCCTTGTCAAGGTCCTCCACCTCCTTTCCCATGGTGTGACATTTCTCCTGCAGGCTGCTTTCTCCCCTGCTTGGCCTTGTCCGTCCTTCCTGCTGACTTATGTGGCAGCAGATGCTCTTTCTGAGCCGTAGGAGAACATAGCAACGTTTTACCAGATCCTGCTTCAGATCTGCCCTGCACATCTCTGCTAGAAGCATGCAGTAGAAAACTATTGCTTCCACGTGAGTGCTGAACTCGCTGTCAGAGAGGTGCACTGGGTCTGGGTGGTTGAGGAGAGCCAGCAGCCTCTGCACATGATGGGAGAAGGTCCCGTGTCCGTCCTGAAGCTCCTTGCTGCCTGTGCTGTTAACAAGCAAGGAAACAAGCTCTTGGATGGTCCTCTCCATCAGCTGGAAAGCATCGTTTTTGGAGTTGACTTGTTGAGCCCAGGAGCATTTAAGGTGGCTGTGCTTGGATTCGTGGAGCAAAGGAACGCACTTGTGAAGGAGCTGCAAAGTCTGGGCCAAGCTGGTCCGTCGAGGAGAATCTCGGAGTTCCTCGAGGTGCTGTGCTGTCAGGTTGCTCAGCAGAAGCAAAGCCTTGGAAAAGTCCTGGAAAGCAGCCAGCAGCCCTGGCATGTCCCTTGTATCCCGCAGTGTGCCCAGGCACTCCAACAGCCAGCTGGCAGCCTGCGTTATCCTCCTTGCCCCGGCAGCACCTTCGATCTGAAGGATCTAGCACAGCAGAAAAGTACAGTCAGTGTGGCTAAGGTTACGCATCACTGTTGCATCCCTCTCGAAACGATACTGTATCTGCTGCTGGAGAGAAAAGAGGTGTGTTTTGCCCAGCAGGCCCGTCCTAGTGAGCACACAGGGAATCCCAGCATTATCAAGGTCAGAAGAGACCAGCAGGATCATCCAGTCCAAGCCCAGCACACCGTGCCCACTGCCCACGTCCCTCAGTGCCTCATCCCACGGCTCTGGGACACCTCCAGGTGACCCCACCGCTCCCTGGGCAGCTGTGCCACTGCCTCACCGCTCTTGGGGAGGAGGAATTGTTCCTAATGCCCATCCTGAACGACAGCCTGGTGCGACTTGAGGCCGTCCCCTCTCATTCTATTGAACAGAATTGCCCCAACTAGTACTCCCCAGCCAGATCCAGCAAAGGGGCCATTTTGTCCCTCCTGCAGCTGCATCCTCCCCACCACTCCCTTCAGCACCATCCCCTCTGGCGTTACCTTCGCAGTCTCAGTTAGGATGCCCTTTGCTGCTGCAGCCAGCACCTCCCTGTGGCTAGGGCTGAACGGCTGTCCCTGCAGCTGGCGGGCTGCCTGCAACACGTGCCTCCCTGCCAGCTCAAGGGACTCGGCTGTGAGACGTGTCTCCTCCTGGTACGCCTTGTCGCTGGACTGCTGGGCCGATCTGGAAGAAAAGCCACGGGGCTCAACTCATCCCCATCCCATCTGTACCACCCACCACCCAGCAAAGTTACCTTCTTGCGGCAGAAGCGAGTTCATCAGTGGCCTTGGCTAATTTTTCTGCATTCTCCTCTATGTTGGGTAAGGTCTGACACATTCTGTCTTCCTGTTCCAGGGCAAGCATTAGATGACAGAGCTCTGCGGCCATGGGGCAAAGGATCCTCTGGATAGCTTTGTTTTCTATCTGTATTCCAAGATCATAGAGATAAAAAGGCTCCATTGTGTCCTGCCCGGAAAAAAAAAATAAAATAAAACCTGGGATGGTTTGGGATCCTTGGCAATGTGTGATAGTGATCCGTTTCAGCAGCAACCTTGGACTGGAGGAAACTCGAAGGCCATTGGAGCATTGAGTGCAGCACCAACCTGCAGGAGGGAAGGCGTTGTGCTGCTCAGGCCGTGTGAGTAACCCAGAGCATCCCAGCCCCTCTGTAAGTGGAGCCCGTGTGTGTGTGCATCCCCCTGGCACCCGAGGCGCTGCAGTGCTGACAGCTCAGCTCTTAGCAGCTCCCATTGCAGCTGGTGTTATGTGAGCCCCGGCGGCACAGCGATCGCCTGGCCTGGCCCCTTCCCCTCCCTGGCATTGAATTCTGCACCTGCAGAGAGCTCTGGGCGATCCAAAGCCACGTGGGCAAATTAATTATTGATTGATTAATTCCCGCTGCGAATGCTTTGCAAAAACACAGGTCTGAAGGGCAGGTTTTGGAGCTGCTGGTCAAAAAGGGGTTTGCTTTTAGCTGGGGAGCTGAAAGCGTGATTTTCTGGCCTTGCAGATCCACTGTGAAGTCATCACCTTTAGCAGCATGCAGGCCTGTGCTTTGAGGAGGAGGCCGTGTAATCCGTGTGTCCCCGTGGAGCAGCAGTGACAGTGTGATGTGACACCTGAAGCTGGGCACACCAGGAGCTGCAGTCTGGAGGCACACAGCCTGGTTCCCCTTGGGGCTTTGGAAGCAGCAGCTGTGGCTCCTGGGCCTTTTGGCAATGGGTGAGTCCCCCTGGCAGCTCTCACCCCCACTGCATCACCCGGACCGTAAGCCTACGTTGCTGTGTTTGCTTGTGGCCCAGCGCATCTTGGACAAGCACTGCAGTGATGGTGCTGGCATCCAGCACACCACGAGGATGCTGGTGTGCCAAGCTGCTTTGCCAAGAAGGAGAAATTCATCTCTAGTTTGAGGAAGGAGACAGAAAACGGGCAAGCTCACTGCCTCTTCTGGCCTTCCCTGTACTCATTCACTGATAGAAGACAGTTGCAGGGAGACCCTTCTGCCGGGAGCTGGGGCTTTGGCCCTGCGGGAAAAACCCTACAACCCGCTTCTCCCTCGTCTTTAGGGCGGGCATCGTGGCCCGGCTGCACCCCGCGCGTCCTGCGAGGTGCATCCACCGCGTGCCTTCTGCGCATCACCTGCGGCGCGCCTTGTGCAGCCCGCGGCCGTGCGCTGCGTGCGCGCATCGTGCAGTACGCGCCGCGCCCCGCCTCTGTGCGCGCTCCCGGAGGAGGAAGAGGAGGAGGAGGAGGAGGAAGAGGAGGCGGCTCCGGGCCTGGCCGAGCGCTGCCGCGATGGACAGCTCGGGGAAGGAGCGGGAGGCCGTGCAGCTGATGGCCGAAGCCGAGAAGCGGGTGAAGGGCTCGCATTCCTTCCTGCGGGGGCTCTTCGGGTGAGCGAACTGGGGGGTCAGGAGGAGGTTGCACAAAGAAAAAGGGGTTGCCAATTAATGCATGGATGGTGCGGTGCGCGGGGGGGTTGCAAAAGGGAGATGCGATGTGGGTTGCAAAAAGGGGAAAATTGCAAAAGTGGGGTGCGCGACGTGCAGTGGGGTCGCATAAAGGGGATTGCGCGGCCCGGATGACACCCCCGCCCCATAGGCAGAGCGGGGGGTGGCGGCTCGGTGGGAGAGGGCATGCTGGCGGGCTGTGGATGTGGCCGCATGGCAAAGCCCGTCTGTGTTTTGCTGAATAATTGCTGGCACGGAGCGGGGAGCGGAGCCCTGGGAGCCGCGGTGCCTGCAGGGTGCTGTGAGCAGCGCTGTTGGGGCACTGAAACCCGCCGGCAAAAAGGCAGATGTGGCTTCATGCACCCTCCTGCTCTCGTCCAGGGGTAACACCAGAGTGGAGGAGGCCTGTGAGATGTACACCAGGGCTGCAAACATGTTCAAGATTGCCAAAAATTGGAGCGGTGAGTGCGGCTGAGTATTTGTGCTGTTAAATGGGCCCATGTGGGGACAGCTTACCAAGCTAAACTGGAGCTATAGCAGCCCGCAGGGTGCTGCATTTATGGGAGGAGGTTTGCACGGAGCCCAGCATCGCTGTGCTGACCTGGGTCGGAAATACCTTTGGGGCTGTTGCACCTCTAAAGCTTTCCTGGTGCTGGGGAGCGCCGGGTGGTTGGCTGTTTCCCTGCAATTCTGCTCTCTCTGTGGGGTACACTCGGTGCTGTGCTTCTGTTCCAGCTGCAGGGAACGCCTTCTGCCAGGCGGCCAAGCTGCATATGCAACTGCAGAGCAAGCACGACTCGGCCACCAGCTTTGTGGATGCTGGGAACGCCTACAAAAAAGCAGACCCGCAAGGTACGGGGGACAAAATCCGGGATTGTTTTGTGCAAATCTTCTTAGCGGCGTAGGAGCGCAGCGCCGGGGCTTTCGGAGTCAGCTGGTCCGTGTGCCCGGAGAGCCTCCCTGCAGCCTGCTGGGGATTACTGGCATTTCTTCCTCGTGCTGCTTCTCAACACGAGAGATGCTTTCCTTTGCTTGGACGTGGCTCATCCTGATGGCTGTGTCACCACTTGGTGTTGGGGCTTTTGTGGGAAGGTAGAGGTGGGCTCAGTGGGTGAGATTCTCCAGAAGCTACGGGCCTGGGGTCTTCAGCCCCATGGACATCCGGATGTGCTCTCAGCTGTTCCACGTCTGTCAGTTTTTTTGGGGGGGGGAGATCTTGAAGTGGGCTCTGTGGCGCCAGCTGACTTTGTGTTGTTTTTCTGAACACACATGCTGCAGAGGCCATCAACTGCTTAAATGCAGCTATCGATATCTACACCGACATGGTAAGAGGCTGCGCTGCCGGCGGGGCACGGGGCTGAGCTGTGTGTCCAAGGGTTATGACGTTATGACTGTGTGCCAGGTGGGGAGACCTCCCCTCACAGACCTCTGTCCTCCCCAGGGGCGGTTCACCATCGCGGCCAAGCACCACATCACCATCGCGGAGATCTACGAGGCCGAGCTGGTTGACATCGAGAAGGTGAGGGTGCCGGGCCCTGCGTTTGCTGCTCTGTGGGGCACTGAGATCCCACAGCAACAGCGTCACCTTTATGAAACATGCTTTGGAGTTTGGGGTTGTTAACGAGCATGCGTGCAAATGTTGAAGGGCAGCGTTGCGTTTGGAGTTTGCTGGGTGCCCCTCTTGACCCACAGCCCCGCAGCGTGCCGTCATCTCACTCCTTTCATCCGCAGAGCAGAAAAGCTTTTCTGAACGTGGGTCTCTGTGCACTGATCTAACCCAAACCCTCCTCTTCAGAAGCAGTGCTCAAGTGTAACGTTTCTGTCCCCAGGCGATCGCACACTACGAGCAGGCTGCGGATTATTACAAAGGAGAAGAGTCCAACAGGCAAGTGGGCTTTGGGATGTGGTCCCTTCCAGCAGGGAGGGATTGGAAATGGGAACTTGCCCTAGATTGTATACATGCTCACACTCCTCGCCCAGCAGGCTCTTCTAAAACATCCTTTGGTAGGATGCCCAAATCCTACGTGATTATTTTAAGCTTAGCAGGTGCCCGTGCGTCATCCCAGTTGGGTTTCTAAAGAATGCTCAGATTCCTGTGCAGGGTTCTTATGCTGCATGCAGACTTGTCTGGGTTGGGATGCACAGAAAGCACAGAGAGATGAGCGATATCTGACACCTGGTCGGGCTGCAGGTCTCCATGCTTTTCCCTGGGTGTTAGTAGCTCGTGGGTCCCACTGTTCTATGCAGCAAGTGGGGAGGGGATGCTTGCAGGTGGCATGGATGTTTGTCCCCATCATTCACTTCCTGGTTTGGATTGCAGCTCAGCCAACAAATGTCTGCTGAAGGTGGCTGCCTACGCTGCACAGCTGGAGCAGTACCAGAAGGCAATAGAAATCTACGAGCAGGTGAGGCAGGGGCCTGTCCTTCTGTGCCTGCAGGCACCGCCACCTGAGCTGGCACCAGGACGGTTGCTGGGTTGCCCTGGTGGGCCTCAGTTACAGAAATCTGAGGATGGGATGGGTTTTCCTCTTTGGTTTCTCTCCAATAAAGCTGTCTGGCTGCCCCATAACTATTTGCACAGACACTGGCAGTTGTCACAGCCTTTATCTGCAGACGCTTGAGTGGTGCTGTGTGTAGTTTTAATCAGGTGTCGTGCTTTTAATTCAGTTCCTAATGATGCAGATTCCTTTCCCAACTCCAGTAATTCCTTTTTACGCCTAGGTTGGAACAAACACGATGGATAATCCTTTGCTGAAGTACAGCGCAAAGGAGTATTTCTTCAAAGCTGCTCTGTGTCACTTCATTGTGGATGAGCTGAACGCTAAGGTCAGTGGGCTCAGAGTCGTTGCCCCAACCTCCTCCAGCCATGCTGACCAACCCTGGCCAGCAGGGAGGTGTTTTTGCAGGCACAGGGCTCTGGTAGCTGTTATGGGGGCTTGTAGCTGGTGCTGTCACCTGCTGATGGCTGCATCACCACGAGACTCCAGCGTAAGCAGAACGAAGGGTGAACTGCAGCACATCCAGAGTGATGCTCAGGGTAAATCAGGGCACGTGCTACTGCAGTGTCCTATGCAGAGTTTTCTGCTTCCTGCCCTGCCTGTGCTCTGGCTGTGTCTGCTTGGTTCTTGCCGAGTGATATCTTGAGCCACGGCTGGCTCTGAGGCCAGATCTGCCCCTGCCTGTTCATTTCCCTGTGCTTATGAGTTTGCTGTGAATGTTTTCTTGAGTTTTCTGCATGGTTTTAGGACTAGAAGAGAAAAAAACTGAAATAAAAAGTGAGGAGTTTTGTGTGAAAAGAGCTTGAGGGCGTGTGTGTCTCTCTTTCAGCTCGCGCTTGAGAAATATGAAGAAATGTTCCCAGCATTCACAGATTCACGGGAATGCAAGCTATTGAAAGTAAGTGAAGCCAGTATTAAAATAACACGCTCACATTTAGAAATGCAAACTGCCCTTTGCTTTGTGCTTTTTCGCCTTGCCACGGGTTTGGCCTTCTTCTCAAAATGCCTTAAGGGACATCAGACTCACTCTGCGTTGGCTTCGGACCAAGCGGGTGGGAGTAGCAGCAGCAGCAAGATGATGATAATTGCGGTTAACTTGAACAAATCTGGGTTTGTGTTTGTGGTGGGGGGTTGCTGGTAGGTGGCAAAGGTCCCCCCTCACGGAGGGACTCGCAGTATTGTCTGACTTGTAACGGTGTTCTCCTAGAAACTGCTGGAAGCCCACGAGGAGCAGAACTCGGAGGCGTACACCGAGGCAGTAAGTACCGCCAGCCCGCATTTCTGCCGGGGGCTCTTGGAGGCAGCCTCCCTTTTTCTCTAACAGAGGCCTTTTCTGCCTCTGGAAGAGCTGAAGGTTTAAAAGATTACACCTCAAGAGGCACAGTGCTTGTTTTGCAGCTGCTTTCTGACTGCTTTTCCCTTTGCCTTTAATAGGTGAAGGAATTCGATTCCATCTCGCGGTTGGATCAGTGGCTCACCACCATGTTGCTTCGCATCAAGAAGTCGATTCAAGGAGAAGGGGACGGGGACCTGAAGTGAATTGTTCGTGGTGTTTGTGGCATGCAGCCTAAGTCATTTGTTCTCGTGTTACAGCCAAGGACCACTCCGGGATACGTGATAAATTATCTAGCTTGATTTTGTTGCTTCTAAGTCCAAATGACTGTGTGTTTCTTTAGTACCCTGCTCTTTGTTGTGGCAATGTGGGTAGATGAGAAGCGATGCTCTGGGTATCACTGGCAGATTTTTCTGAGGTGAAAGGAACACTTCTGGCAGAAATCTTTGTGTTTTTGTTATTGATGAGCCCAAAGTTTGCACTTGGAGCTCCTTTTTTCTCTTCCTGTTCTGTCTTGATGTTCAGTATTCAGTACCATTGAGTTGAGCATGTAAATATTTGTCCGTGCCAGTGCACTACAAATAACAGATGCTGATCTGCTGCTGCTTTCTGTTTTTTCTGCTGTATTGTTTTCTGTTTTTTAAATGGACCTCTGCCAGATGCACGTGGATCTTGTTTTTGATTTGTTTTTAATGATGGAGCTTTTTAAATGGTGCTAGTGAAAGGCTTTGTGACTCTTAGACACAGGAAGCACAAGTGTGTGCGCATCTCTGCAGGTACGTGTGTGCATGTATGCACGCAGACTGCAGTGGCCCAGTGCTGGAAGCATTGCACATCAGAGGACAGGAGAGCAGACCTAGTTAACCGTGTATTTTGTATTTAAGATCTAAATATAAAATGTAAGGCTCTTCTCTATTTTCTTGGATCTATTTTTCCACTTTATTTTGTGGCACAGCCCCCAACCCCGCTGCCCTAAGACGACTTGACCCACGTAATGATATATTTTTCTAACTTCTCCTTTAAACCAGCTCCTGTTGCTGTCTCCTGCAGGTCTTTTGTGCATGCCAGGCACTACCTGTTAGCTTCTGGCCCTTTTGCTGTTGGCTCGGCTGCCTCGTTGTTGTGACATGCAGAGGTGTTGGCAGAGGCTTGGCACTGAGCAGGACCCTTATGTGTCTGGGTGACGGATGGATGGAGCGTGCTTTGAAGAGACGTAGGCACTTTAGGAATTCTCCTTATCATTTTAGAGACGTGTGTTTTAAAATGTCTGCAACCAAAGCTTCTCTGTGCAATGTGTTGTTTGAGTAGGGCTGATGGAGCTACCTACAGCATACACTGACAGACCTGTGAGCCTGTGCAGTCTGTCAGCAGTTGGCATTTCTCTGCAGTGGAGCGAGATGCTAAGAATGGAAACGTAGCTGCTTTGTTTGGCAGCAGGGCTGGTTGTGGAAGCTCTGGTGGGCACTGCTGCAGTTTGGACTCTGTCTTTTGTTTCTCTTGCTGTAAGGATGGTGTCTGCTTTTATCCTGGCAGCTCACGTGTTGGCTTTCACTGCTCTTTGTTTTTAATCTAGATGTTTATTGGAGTAGAAAACCATTGGATTGACAGACTGACCTAAAAGGGTTCAGTAGTTGTGAAGCAGTACTGCTGTTTCTCGCTTGCTCAAGTGTAAGAAAACCAAAAATCACTGCTGGTACACAGTTGTTTTTTTCTGTCTTTTCTCCACTGTCTCACTTATTCTCCATAGACTGTTCTATGCATCAGATAACTCAAAAGGTGAGACCCAGGAGTGCAGGGCTAGGGTCAGCCCATTAAGCTGGGAAGATGCTTGGTCTCCCATACAACTTCAGTTTCCTCACTTCTCAGATGTGTTTTGAAGGCCAGCGTCTGGCTGCAACAAATCCATTGCTGCAGCTCAGCCCACCTCACTTCACGTCTGTCTGTCGCATGGCCTTACCAAAGAAAGTCTCTGAATTGCATTTGTGGGCCTGCTCTGTCTTCACCAGAGATGCTCAGCCCATCAGAAACATGAACTAATAGGTGTTTTCCCCAACCTGGCCTGGGGTGTATCAGCATCCTCTATGTGTTCTGTGCCTGAAAATACTGGGCATGGGCATAGGGCACAGCTAGCGTGGTAGGCAGGTAGAGAATCTCAGAGCAAAAGTTGCACTGGTTGTAGGTATGGTCTCATTTTGTACAAGAGGGCCCAAAGATGAACTGCTGCTGAACTTACCCAGGTTTGGAACCACTCTGGTTTGCCTCTGTGCTAAGCATAGGCATAGCCTACAGAGGGATTTGTCTTGACTTGGCTCCAGCACCTTAGCTGCACCCACTGAGGGGAGGTTTTACTTCTGTTAATGTCACACAGAACCGAGGTGTTTTATGCCTTTTTTTTTTGGTTTGTTTTCCAATTGTCAGTATTGTGCACAGCTGTGATAAGATGCTTCTGTTGCTGGTGGACCAGAAGACCATACCCACGGGGTTATGTGGTCTGTTACTGTGCTCTGGAGTAAATATCATTAAAACACAAATGTTAGTTCTGTATAAATAGGCTACAGCATGACCTCCAGTGTATCAGTCGTAAATTGTTAACAGTTTTAAAATGACAATCTGCCACTCTGCTGTCTTTTTCCCCCTCAGTACCCATACTATGAAAACTTATTAATGAAATGGCCTTAGCAGGAATATGATGTCTTGTGTGAATCTGTACATTAATAAAGTGAAACTCATGAACATACAGAGCAAGCAATGTTGTTTATGGGAAAATACACGAGGCAGGGGTGGGTCCATCTGAATATTTCAGTCTTTTAATAAGAATGGCTCATACACATAACTCACATCTGTCCATTCGTGGAGTACAAAAGCTTCCCTGCCTACAGGTACTAATGCTCAGATTTACTTAGATATATCTACAAACTCTTTACATTGGTCACTGGGAATACTGAGTTTCAACAGGACGTCGTGCTTGAATAAATATTTCAAATATAAGCTCTTGGAATGTTCTCTTTAAAAAAAAAAATCCCTTTCTCTAGATTAAGTTATGATTCTATGGAAACATATCAGACATCCCTTTAAGGTTCAAAAATAGCTCTGTGCCACAGTCTGGATATCTTTATTGCTTTGCCAACCCCTAAGCCTTAGAATAAGCCCTAACCAGGCTCGATTGTGCTTACCTTTGCACTAATGCAATCTTTCAGTTTTTCCTCACAGCTTCAGATGAGCTTCTGTGGAAATACTATATTAATATTGAAATAAAGAGAAACAGAAAAGCAAAACAGAGAAGTAAATTAGATGAGCTCCAGGCTTTTAACATGCTGACTCTGGGAATCTGGTCCTGAAGTGGAAGAATCAGTGATACGGGCAAATTGCTTTTGATTCACTGCTGCTTCCAAAAAAACGCAGTCATCCCAGTCAGAGCTGTCACTTGGTACTTCCTCAGTGGCACCTATTTCAAAGCTCTGTCCCTGCACAAGGACAGTGCCCTACTCTTCCCCATACTCCAGGCAGCTTAACCTGAAGCCAAGCAAAGTAACATTTTCATTTCAGTTCAGCTTCTGTGTTAGCAAAGATGCCCAAGTGCAGGAAATGCAGAGCTTGCTCACCCTGGGCAGTGACTCTCAGACTTTCCCAGCTACTGGCCATGATGGAAGACAACAAGGGGATTCAGTCCCTGCAGGACTGACTTAATTTAAAAGGAGGCAATTGGAACAGCAATGCTGAAGTGATGGTGGAGAAAAGAACACTGCTGACCTATCTGGACCAGCAGAAAAGTGCTTAGCTACAATTCAGCAGGGAAGTGTCAGTAAGCTGTCTATTCTATTCATTGACAAGTTTTATCCTCCAACTGCTCCAGCTTGAAAGCTGGCTGAGTACAAGCATCCAAACTGCACCAAGATTTACTGGAAAGCAACAACAGCACCACCCCCTGCACAGACACAGCACTTGGCTCCCACTTGCCTATGCAGCAACCAGAAAACCACAATTCCTGAAATGAAACTTCAGCTCTTTCCAGAGCTTGCTCCCCCCCCAATTCCCAGGGAACAAGCTGGCTTACTGCTTGGCTATTTGGCAAAAGCAGAGACTAACCAACGTTTTCCTGAAATGCAAACTAGAGAAACAATTTATATAAAGAATTTCCATTTGAGAAAATACAGATTTGCTTAACTAAACTAGTGGGTTGAGAAACACAACATGGTTTCTCTCGATTGTACAGGTGTCATCAAATCAAACGTGCACCTTCTCTGTAGCCTAGCTGAGCGCAGGTACTTCTGCTCAACTGCACCCACCTCCAACCTTCTTCTATCTGCAGGGAACAACCTTTCTTCAGCTGATGAAATCAAACTGGATTTGGTATTACTCTCCCCTGCCTTCAGGAGATGGGGCTGTATGCACTGGATGTGGACAATTACATTTTGGAAGAAATCCTGGTAATCCAGGCAGGTCATTCACATCTACCTCTGCTTCCTTTTCATAGCTTCTCCTAGTTCCCTCAGCAGGTTATTGGCAAAGTCAAGTGATTATACAAAGTGTGCAGCTTGGTCTGGATTGAGTAACACCAAATTACTCCATATTCACCAAAGCATGAAGCTGTGGCTGAATAGATTCTGTCTGTGTATGCAGTACTGTCAGCTCACTAAGAGTGGTAGCAATAAGGGCTCCCTGGGGTCCCGGGGTCCCATCTGACTTACAGTCAGTCCCCGTTGCAGAACTGCTGTCATGCAGTGCAGTCACAGCCCCCGGGACAGCAGTGAAGCTCTGATAGTGGCCATTTTCAGAGAAAGACAGCAGCTTCTCTGGCATTTTAGGTGATACATCATACTCTTCATCTGGAAGCTCTGTCTTGTGAGCCTCATCATTCTTAGATGCTCCTTCAACAATCACAAGGAAGGACTTCCACGGTGTGTTTTTATCATGGATCTGGAAAAACAAACCAACCAATTGACTGAGAAGGTCGAACGCATGGAGGGGCAGCCCCTTCCAGGCACGGCAGGGGGGCTGCATCACCACGTGGCCTCAAAAGGAGGCAGCAGGGCTACAGGAGGACAGGGTCTCACCGAGGTGTGCCGCCGCAGGGTGGATTTGTCAGTGAAGGTCCGTCCGCAGGCATTGCACATGAAGGGCTTCTCCCCAGTGTGTATGCGATGGTGCCGCTGCAGCGCATTCAGCTGCGTGAACTGCTTCCCACACTGGTCACAGCAATAGGGCCGCTCACCTGGAAGCACAGCACGCGGTGTGTTACTCCCTGGGTAACCTGTTAGCCCCTGTGCTTCATCACAGAAAAGAGATGATATTCCACAAGAGGAAAACGTCAGCACTGCCCAGCTTGCGTCCGTTGCTCCCACTGTGGTGACACAAACACTGGACACACGGTGCAGGAAGAAAGGAGAGAGGAAAGCATAGCAGCCAAGCAGCAGTTTTGTTTGCTGGGGAATGCTGGCAAGGTGCTTGCTGCAGGGTGGCACTGGGTGGGAAAGCATGGTATTTACTACAGGATCAAAGTAACATGAGCGAATTGCAACCTGTGTACCACCACAATCCAAGCAGAAAGGACTGTAAATGTGAAAGGTGGGCAAGCAGACAGAAAGGGATTGGCTTTCTGCAGTGCCTTGTTGAAAACTAAAACAGACATAGCACTTTGGTCTCTAATAAGGCTCATCACAAGCAGCTGCATTACTAGCAGCATCTGCACAGCTGTCAGAAATACTTCAGAGATTTGCTGTAAGGGTCAGTAAGAAATCCAGGTAAGTATTAGGAGAAAGGGAGTGAAAGAAAACAGACTGCCTCAAGAGTCAAAACTTGCTTGCAGTGTAGAAATTCAAGTAATGGGAAATCCAAGAAATGAGAAACATCTTGTCTGAACTGAGCAACCAGGAGAACAAAGGCTTCAAGTTGTGACGGTTTGTTTCAAGCAGCAACAAAAAAGAGCACCTCCTACCTGTGTGAACTTTTATGTGCTGGTAAAGTGAATTCCTCTGTGCAAATGTTCTGAAGCAAACTTCACATTTAAAAGGCTTGGACCCCGTATGGATTCTGTTGTGGTGCTTCAGGTACTCTTTAGAAGCAAAGCTCTTCCCACACGTTTCACACATAAAAGGTCTTTCCCCTACAGCAAGGATGAAGAGAATTAAGCCAATGTAGCATCTGAGAATGCTACTATACAGAGAAAGGCTACTGCATGCAAGTTAACCACACCTCACAGCAGGATCTGTGCAGACTGAGGTGACAGCAGGGATCTCTGCATAAAGCACTGAGCTCTACCCAAGAGAAAGCTGCATGGACTCATTAAGAGTGAGGCCGACCACAGCCATTTAGAAGTACACCAAAGTGCCAAGAGAACTTCATAATATTCCTTGGGCTAACAGTTCTGAGAAAGCTCTTTTTTAAAAGGAGTTAGCCAAACCTTTTATGGATGACTGACACATCTCTGGACACTGCGAAACACCTAAAGCCACAACCCATGCTTTAGGTGCCAGAACCTGACTGAGTGGGAGCACCTTAATGAGTTCCTTTCCACCTGTAAGAACCTTTCTCACTGAAATTCTATCTTGGGACGAGAAAATCTAATTTTATATCAAAAACTGCAAAAAGGCATTTGGCTTCTGAGTGATGCTAAGATCTCCTGGTTTCACAGCAGGCTGCCTCCTAGGTGTAGCACGCTGCAGAAGCGAGCCTTACCTGTGTGACATCTTTTGTGATATATAAGCATGTGATTCTGAGTGAACCTGGCACCACATTCATCACAGACAAAAGGCTTTTCACCAGTATGGATTCTGAAATGAGAAAGCAACATTAAAATACCAAGGTCTGTTACTTTCTTTCAAAGCACACCGCAGTCTTCACTGTGAGAAGAGCAACCGTATGCCTGCACAAGACTTCACTGTCTTTTGCAAACACCTTCAGCTGGGCCCAACTGTGCTTTCTGAAGTGCTGCTCTCATTTTATTTTGCTGCAAGATCAAGGCTCAGATCCAGGACTTTTTTTTTTTTTTTAGGGTAAAACACAAAATGTTAAAGTTAGAAATGGAATCAAATGTAGAAACCTTACATGCAGATAAAGAGACTGAAAGAAAAATGTCAGCGGGCTGCGACCTAAAGTGAAGTGATTATCTTCCCATTGCTGGCTCTACCAACACAATATTCCACACAGAACACGACTGATGCCTTCCTTAGCACACTGCTCCTGCAGGGCCATCAGGTAGAAAAAGCTACAGTGGACACAGGTGGCATCAAGGAGCAGAACAAGAACGTGCCACTTCTGCGTGGGCACTTTTAATTCCTGTCACTCCAAGGCAGCAGTGTGAGCTCCAGGGGAAGGCTGTGTACAGGAGGGCCAGCTCACACAAGTCTTGCCCGTACCAGCTTTCTAGAGCTTAGATCTTCACCCCGTGCACATTTCAGAGATCTTTTGAGTAGTGTTGCAAGTGCACTGCCTTAGATGTAAAAAATACACAACAAGATGAAAAATTCTCACTATAGACCGTCATGTTACACAGATGAGGACAACCACACTTTCTAGCATTCAGCAGCCTTGCTGAATATTCATGATGGAGAAACTCTGGTTATGTCAAAATACTGTTTGTGAGCGCAGAAAGCAAATACTTGTGGTATGGACAGGACACACAGTGGAAAAGTTTCCATACAGCTGCATCAGCAATTATATCACAGCGGCAGTCTGGCTGAAGAAGTCTGCTTCTGGGTGTGCTTCCTACCACTGGGAATAAACCCACTGCTTTCAAAAGGCAGAGATAAAGCCCTTAAAAACCAAGAGCCTCGCTAAAGAGTCTCTCCTTTGAGCTTCCAAGACTGTGCACTTGTATCTCCATCTTTGAGCCCACACCTCATTTCACCACTCTGCTCTGGATGCCCTCAGTGCCTCACTCACCTCCAGACATTGACATACCAGCCTGTTCCTGAGCAAATTTCAGCTTTTTGCTATGCTTAGCACCCATAATCTGTGGCATTCTTCAATTTAATACACAGCTGTGTCTTTTTAGATTATTTTCATACTTACTGCATAACATTTTGCTATTGAATATAAAGGGGCATCAAATTAGCTGAAGTAACGATAGCCCTAACTGCACAAATCACTCATCATGGGTTGCCTTTCTCATGTATTCCTATGTTTAAAGTTAGTGTAGTTCAGCAGCAGGCAGCCCGAGCCCACGCACCTCTCCTGAAAGGAAATTACAGAACTCCCTTAACCTGAAAAGCAGGAGAAAAGCCACGAAACAAAGAAATACTGAAGTTTTCCAGTCAGTCACGTTTTACACCCCCACTTCACTGGAAGGCTCAAGGTGTGATCCAGGGGATTCCGCTTCTCCCCCCAGAATCTAACAAGGCCAGTTAAGTCTGTTCATACCTCATGTGTGTTTTAAGTGCAGAAGGCTGAGAAAATTTAGCCTCACACTCTGTGCACCCATAAGGCTTGTCGCCTGTATGCGTCCTTTCATGGAGCCTCAAGGCAGTTTTGGAGCTCAACCCCTTTCCACACTGCTGGCACTGATGACGCTCCCCACCACCCTCATGAACCTGGAGAATGTGCCTCTTGACGTCCTTCTTCCTCTTGAACTTCTTACCGCAGAGCTCACAAGGGAAGTGGCGCTCGCTGCTGTGGACATGGCGCTGATGGCTTTTTAGGTTGCACCGGTTGGCAAAGGTCTGACTGCAGGTTTCACACCGATAAACGATTTCGGCTGCGATGCCGTGGCTGTGCTTTATGTGCTTGAGAAAACTTTTCTCGTACAGGAATTCCTTCTCACACGTGCTGCACTTGAAGTTACTGCCTCGTTTCTTTTTGTCCTCTTCGGATTTTTTCACGTTTTCTCCCGTTTCAAAGTTGCCGTCGCACTCTTCGCTTTCAGGTTTGATGCTGTCTTCCGCTTGCTCCTCCTCCCTCTCTGTATCACACACGTCCTGGTCCTGTGGGTAACTGTCCTCTTCGACAGCAGCCCCCGCATTCTTTTGCTGCTCTCTCAGCCGCCTCGTGTATTTCTTCTTTGGGATTTCCACAAACACTTTCCTCCCAGCCAGTCTCCCGCTCGCCCTTCTGATTTTGGCATAAGGAGGCTTCATCATTTCCTTCTTTTTGTCTGCTTTCTCTTTTGGTTTGGCAGCTGGCACCTCAAGAGACAGTCCAATTCTGGGCCTGCCACCCGGGGAACCCGCAGGATCCGGAGGACAGCCAGCCTGCTCGGGTTCTGCCACAGCAGCTGCTTTACACTCGAGCAAACTGCTCGGCTGGGCTGCACTCTCTTCCTCGGAGTTCTGTGATTCAGAGAAATTTTGCAGCTCCAGCAGCACCGACTCAAGCATCTGCTTCTTTAACTGAAAGCAGGTTTCTGAGAGGTCCAAGCACTTCAGCTTTTCGGCTATTTCTAGCATGCGCTGCACTCTGTCCTCTTCCACTTCTACCTTTGCAGTATAGACAAACTCAAGAAACGAAGCAAAATCAGCAACCTGGACCTCGTTCAGGAACACATTGGTTCTCGGGCCATCCATGCTCTTCTCATTAAGGAAGACCTCCTTGAAAAATTTGCTCGTTGCTGCCAACACAGCTTTGTGTGCCACGAACTCTGCCCTGACACCCTGGTACTCCACACTGACCGTCACGTCACAGAGGTGGCCCAGGAGACGCAGCTGGTGCATTTCATTCAGCAGGTTGATGGGAGAGGACTTGGATTCCAGTAAAACTGCATTACTTTCCATCTTTCTTCTCTCTGCAAAAAGCTGTTAACAACACTGCATGTTAAAAAACAAAAACAAAAAACCCTCAAAGATATCAGCAGCCAAAAATCACGTCCAGATTTCTGAGAGTGCTTCACGTCAGATTTAAGCACTTCAGGTGCTGAAGCTTAAGAGAGCACACTTTCAAAGGAGCATTGTGAGAAGTCTGGCTTGCAGCACAGACAGGACTCCAGAAGTGTCACCCTAAGTGGCAATATCTAAAAGCACACTGTCAGTCACACACATTTCTCTGAAGTTAATTTGCTTTTAAATCTCAACCGCAGTTTCACCTGAACCACTAGAGACTATGACAAAGTGTAACAGGGGCAGAACAAACAGAGGGAGATCAAAAGAAAACTTTCCATTAAGGCATGAGGAATTAAACAGTTCTTCTCCCCCCCTAGTCAGGCAGTAAGAAGGAAAGTTTAAGTTAACTGCAGTCATCAGTAATGACAGCTTTAAACAGGCTTTTCAGTTAAGACATTCAAACAAGATTTGGATAAGCTTCCAAATGCTCATTAACTAACAGAAGCACAGGAAACTGCGTAAGCGTGTTCTCCGATTGTAAACTCAAGAAACCAGAAAACTTCCCCAATGTTGTTTCTCTTATAAAGCAATTCACCATTCAAGTCAGGTTTAGGTTGGATATTAGGGGGAAGTTTTTCACACAGAGGGTGGTGAGGCACTGGAACAGGCTGCCCAAGGAGGCTGTGGATGCCCCATCCCTGCAGGCATTCAAGGCCAGGCTGGATGTGGCTCCGGGCAGCCTGGGCTGCTGGTTGGTGACCTGCACACAGCAGGGGGTTGGAACTGGATGAGCATTGTGCTCCTTTGCAACCCAGGCCATTCTGTGATTCTATGAAGCTTAGAGCCTCTAAGTTTCGAGCACCCACAAAAAAACAGACTCGCAGCTCAATACAATATTCTGCTAAAACAGTTTGGAGACAACATTTTCAAGAAGGCCTAATGCTGCAAAATAGAGAGCTACAGAACACACAGGAGATTATTAACAGCCAGTAAAATGACAAAAATAAGAAAAGAATAATAGTAGAAAATGAAAAGGTTTCCCTACTATCATACAACAGGTAAGTGGCAGATGAGGGAACACGTGCACATCTGGCACCCAAACCTCCATCCTTGCTCCAACAGAGTCTCCTCAGAACCAAACCCTTCACATTTCCCAGCCTTCGAACCTTTAGCTTGATGCATTTCACAGAATCACAGAATCACAGAATCACAGAACTGTAGGGGTTGGAAGGGACCTCCTGAGATCATCGAGTCCAACCCCCCTGCCAAAGCAGGTTCCCTACACCAGGTAGCACAGGTAGGCATCCAGGCAGGTCTTGAACATCTCCAGAGAAGGAGACTCCACCACCTCCCTGGGCAGCCTGTTCCAGTGCTCCGTCACCTCACTGTAAAGAAGTTCTTGCGCATGTTTGTGCGGAACTTCCTATGCTCCAGTTTCTGGCCATTTCCCCTTGTCCTGTCTCCACTCACCACTGAAAAGAGTCCGGCCTCGCCATTCTGCCCCCCACACCTTAGATATCTATAGACCTGGATCAGGTCCCCTCTCAGTCTCCTTTTCTCAAGGCTGAACAGACCCAGTTCACTCAGCCTTTCCTCATAGGGGAGATGCTCCAGGCCCTTCACCATCTTCGTGGCCCTCCGCATTTAAGATTTAAATAGTCACATCAACTATTTGAAAGACTTGGTTACCACCCAGACCCCGTTATACTAAGAAGGAAAGCAGAGTCCTCCCATCTGCCTGTGCCAGCCCTGAGCATAGCAGGCACCCCAAAGCCCCACTCTTACAAACGAGCCCCAACACCGTGCTTTAGCCATTGTTTTTAACGAAAGGCTGACGCCTTAATAACCGCGGACGGTGGAATCTAAAAACATTTCCTCTTCTCTCTATTTACCCAGGCATTTCCTCCTCCCACGGGCACTCTGCATCGCAGAGCCGTTAAACAAAGCCTCGTTCAGCGTTTTATCTGAAACAACCAACGCTATCGGAACTTCACTTTCTCACCCCGATACGAGGTCTACGGTTTTTTTTTTTCAAGCTGCTTATCGTGCCACTTCCCGAGGCCCCACGCACTACCGCAGCACACACCACGCGCCCCGCACGGACCCAGGGCACTGCAGGGAGCGAGCCCTGCCCGCGGGGCGACGGCTCCGCCGCCTCCCAGGCCTGCCCAGCTGACGGGCCGCCCGCGCCCACGAGGAGTCGGAAAGCAGCACCGCGGCGGCTCCGTAGCCGCCCCCAGACGCGGAGCGCCTCCCGAAGGCGCGGCGCCGCGGCGCTCACCTCAGCCGCGGCGCGGGGCAGCTCTCGGGCTCGGGCCCGGCCCGGCCGCGCCGCTCCTCACGGCCCGGGCTGCGGGCGGCGGCCGGAAGCGCTGCCGAGCTGGCCCCGCCCCTCGGTGCCGTCGCAGCAGAAATGACGTCACGAAGCGCGACGGCTACGCTAGGCAACCACGCGCCTGCGCCAGCCTATAGCCATTAACGCGCCCGTCCTTGATTGATCTGCTCACATCACCGCTGAGAGCGCACGTCTTTATTCAGAAACCCGCAGTGACGCACAGTGACAGCGCGGCACCTGCGCAAACACACATCCGCATACACTTTCCTAAAGAGATACCGTGTGATGCAGCCACAGCTTGGTAAAAAAAAAAAAAAAAAAAAAAAGGTGAAGCTGTACGCAGAGTTAAAACCCACCCGGCCCAAATACCTGCAGCACGCCTCATGAAGCCTTCCTGCCCGCACGGCTTCCCGGTGACACGGCGTTACAGGCACAGGACGGAGCGGTCGGTGCCTTCTGCGCTGCTAACGCTAGGTGGCACCTGCTGTACTTGTTTAAGAATGACGCTTTCTGGTTTATAAAGTTTACCTCGGTCAACTGACCAAATTTCTGGTACCGAGCCCTCGTCCATACAGGCTCCCGAGAATGTCTCTATTTTGGACCAGTTGTGGTTTTTTTTGGTGGTAAGGTCTATTAAGAAGCTTCTCCAGTGAGCGTTTCGGTCATGAATCTAGAGAAAAAGGGGAGGACAACGACATGTGAGATCTTCCAGCAGCCACTGCCGAACACTGAATTCAGTGAGACATCGCACAGCAGTGAGGTTTGCTCACTGTGCTAATCGTGCTAACGTGTGAGCAGCAAAAGCTGGATTTGCAGCATGAGAACAGAGCTGTTTTTGCCAACTCTGCACTGATTTTCTGCCAGAGAACGCTTCCAAAGGAAACTAGATGTTCAGCACGTAGGCAAACATTACATTTATAATCTTGCAATTGGAAAAAAAAACACCTTATGTTCTCCTTTAGCAGTCACACTGAGGGTATAGAGGTTTCTGAACACGGCCAATTTTGGCAGTCAATTTTTTCAGTGCATCAAAACTCCAGAAATGTGTAAAACTATATTCATGGAGACATTATAAACCATCATGCTAGAGGCTTAAAACAGTGCAGAGGTGTAGCAGTACAACACAGAATACTTCTTTTAAAAAATTACTTATTTAAATAATTAAGATACTTAATATAAGCATATTAAGTAACCACTGTCCCTCCTCATCCCTCTTAAGATCACATTTTCCTTTTGAAGACAGTACAGCTATTTGGAAGATGACTGATTTGGCAGCCAGCAGTGGGAGCTGCTGTGCTGCTAGATAGGAGAAAATTCTGCACACTGCAGAAACATGTTTTTAAAAGCCATGTACATGCTATGTCCATCTCCTAACCCTAACCTTCATTCTTCCACAGTTTTTAAAAATAAACACCAGAACTCAAGCAACAGTGTGAACCTCCAGTAAGCCATGAAACTTCTCTCAGAAACTAAGAGTCACCGCCGCAGCCTGATTCCCACAAGGGTTTGAGGGTTCACAAAATCCTGGAATTACTCAGGCTGGATGGAACCTCAAAGCCCATCTAGTTGCAATGCCCCTGCCATGGGCTGGTTGCCCTCCATTAGATCAGATTGCCCAAGGCCTCATCAAAATGGCTACGATGGGGCATCCACAGTTTCTCTGGGCAGCCTGCGTCAGGGTCTCACTACCCCAAGTAAAAAAAATTCCTCCTAATATCTAAACCTCCCCTCTTTTTAGTTTAAAACCATTCCCTCTTGCGTCTCATCTGCCCACATAAAAAAAAATATCAGTCTCCCTCCTGTGTGTAAGCTACAAGGGGTTGGCATACCGACACGTGTCTCCGCAGGGTGGACATGTCTGTGAAAGTTCTCTCGCACGCTCTGCACTTGTAGGGCTTCTCCCCAGTGTGAATACGCTGATGGCGCCGGAGAGCGCCCTGCTGGGTGAATGTTTTTCCACACTGCTCACAGAAATACGGACGGGTCTCTAAATGGCAAAGAACAGCAATCAGTGGCTTTGAAGGCAGTTTCTTTTGGCTCCAATTTCACAGACAAAAAGCGTATGGAAGTTTGAAAAGACGAACGTCGGGATAAAGCTGTGTATCTAGCAGGAATGTGCTTGGGGCCCTGGCTTCTAAGGTTAGGTGATAAATGTTCTCAAGTCTTCTCTGGCTGTGATGGAAAGCCCAAGAACAGCACCCTGATCTTGCAAGGGGAATAGCAGCACTAATAACAGTCACTCCAATGTCCTCCAACAGCACACAATACACCTCACTCTTCTGGACAAGTGTCACTTGATATAAGATGGTACCTTGCCCCATTTAGCAAGTCAGGATCAGTAGCAGCCCTGCGTCTCCTCACCACCTAACTCAAGGAGCTTATAAAAGTGGCTTTGGAATAACATGTCACCATCCAAACAGTAAAATATTTCAGATCTCAACTTCCAGTGCAGTTTATTTTCTCGGCCCCAATTTGTTTGTTTCATTACCTGCGTGGACATTACTGTGCTGAGCCAGTGAGGCTCTCAATCCAAACGTCTTCCCACAAACCTCGCACTTGTACGGCTTAGCACCCATGTGGCATCGTTTATGGCATTTTAAATATTCATTGGTGGCAAAATGTTTTCCACACACATCACACTTAAAGAGACGCTCACCTGAGTAAGAAGGAAAAGGCACTCTGAATTCTTGCAGAAGCTTTCACCTAACCACAACTCCTTTCTGGCTCTGAGTTGGCAAAAATCCCCTTCTCTATGTTTATGTTCATAGAATCACAAAACGGCTTCGATTAGAAGCGACCTCAAGGATCACCAACTTCCAAACCCCCTGCCACAGGCAGAGTTGCCAACCATTACATCAAGTGCTAGATTAGATTGCCCAGGGCACAATCTTCCTGTTGCCTTTCACTTGCTCAAATGTTTTTTTTTTTTCCTGGAACTGCCATGCTTTATAATTTTTATCTTTTGGTTATCTGATTTCCACGTATCTTTGTCCCTTGGTTCTCTGTATATTCTCTGTACATGTGACCTTACTCTCTCACTTAACCCTTTATCATAATTTCATTCCGCAATACTCCAGTCCCGCTCCCACACATCCATTTTTGTACTTCAAAGTGACTTTTCAAGTATCCCTCTATCCCTGGTAGTTCCCTCCTGGAAGCCTTCTGTGAGTTAGAAAAAGAAGTGTTCACTTCCAAAAGCCCACTAATTCTTACCAGGCAGCAATGGGAGGTGATGGAAGGAACAGAAGTATTTAATGCTTACCTGTATGCGTCCTTTTGTGGCCAGTGAGTTTGCCTTTATCAGCAAAGCAAGCACCACAGTCCTCACAAACATATGGTTTTTCCCCTGTATGGGATCTAAAAGAAGCAAAACACATAAAAGGCTATTAATAACATAGCTCTTGTTCTTTAAAAAGTATATTTCTCTATTTTGAAGTATTTTCTATGCATTATAGTAAACACACTTTATTTTTTTCTGATGATTTTAACTGGAAAAAAGTACATTCTGTTCAGTCAGGAAATAGAGCATTCACCACTATCTGTGCTACACTGAAGTGCTCCCATTTAAGGGTTTACTTTTTTCTCACTTTAAGGCCCTAGAAAATCCTTTTTTTTTTACAAACAGGTTATGTTTATAGTGTAGCACTGGAAGGGAGAAAGCAGGAAAGATGACATGCTGCTGCAGTTCACATGCAGACTGCCTCCAGCACAACACCAGCAGCAGATCTTGAGACACTGCAGGCCACATTCTCAGCTTCCATAACCACTCAGCCCTACGTCCCCCGGCCTGCAAAAGCCAAAAGGCACTAAAAAAAGTCAGGCAAGCAGTGTTTCCAAACACATGCCAGACACCTGACTTTAAACTAGTTCAAATCAAAGAAGTCTAAGGCAGGGATCCTGATGTTTGATCTTAACATTTGATCATCCTTCCTTATTCCAACCCAAACAGCAAGATTTGAAAAATCACGCCTAACTCTGAGCTGTCAGGAAAAATGCTGCACGTATGAGGCAGCAGTTACCCAACACAAATCCCACACGTCGCTGTGACAAAACAGTGCTGGCTTTGCTGGCTCAGCTGACACAGATACTCAGACATTTCAGACGTTTTACTGCTCCAGAATCAGCATGCCTCACCATTTTTAAGATCATTGTAAGAACACTCAGGAGACAGAAAAGACCTACTGACCCCATCATCTGGGTCTACAGTCTAGAAGGATGGAATTTCTCTCTCCTAGATTGGCCCTCTAGAACTACAAACTATCTGCTAGGCTCACTGTTAAGAAAGATGGGACATTCCACGGCGTGATTCACTGTCTCTTGGGGAGGAAGCATTTAACACAGATACCACTAGAGAGCAATTCATCCATCTAGCTCTGCTGACTACACATGGAGCCCAAATGAGGAGTCCAGCTTTTGTAGCGCGTAGAAAAAATGGAATCCCACACCAAATGACTTGCTCAGAGTCACACGGGAAGATCTTTTCATCTTGACCTCTGGAGTCTTTTGCTCATTTTTCAGCCTATTTCTCATCAGTGAGGGCCATCATCTTATCACAGAATCACAGAATTGTAGGGGTTGGAAGGGACCTCCAGAAATCATCGAGTCCAACCCCCTGCCAAAGCAGGTTCCCTACAGCAGGTGGTCTTAAGTAATCTTAAGTAGTATTTCCACAAATGGACGTGGATCAAAGAGGAGAAATGTACTGAGCTTTGCTAATGACACTAAGTTGACAAGAACGCAACTGAAAGCAGGAATATGCTGGGGAAAAAACAGTAAAGGTGATCTGCGAAACCAAAATACAAATGGACAAGATCCAACACCGTGCAACACAAGCACAGTAACACAGCAACTTCTGACAGGGACTTCCACTGAAAAGCAAAAATATCACCAATTCAAAAAGACAAAGCAGAGACCTCCGTTCAGAGTCTGCTGACTGCTCACCAACTCTGTGAAGTGACTGCAGAAGAAAAATGTGAACTGAGGCAGTGCAGATGAAATACCACCAACGAAGGTAAGAATTAACTGTAGTCCTGTTGTACATGGAGTTTCTGGGACCTCATTCCATCTACTGAGCTGCTCTTGCTCTTCCACACTGAAGAATATAATGGGAGATACAGAAGGGACCTAAAGCACACACTCTGTTTTACTAAGAGACGTTACAATTACTCCGTTTATTAACATGATTACTCAGGCTAAATACTCTTCCCCCCTGCGCCTCCCATAAACACAGAAGGGACATAAAAACACCGCTCAAAGAGGAATATCTTAAACACAAGTCTAATCCATCACAGGTGTGCATAAATGGAAGGTTTCCAAAGAGTAACCTTCTGGAAATTCACCACATTGCAATCACAGGAGGAGAACTGATCTGCTCCAGAGAGACTGCAATCAGATGATGACGGGAGCTACGATGTAACTGTCTGTGCTAGTGGGGAAATACATGCAGTGACTTACAAGGTGCCCGGGTTATTGACTCATGCACCCAGCTCACTCTCCTAGCCTCATTCCTTTTCTCTACCTGCAAGACTAAGATGCAAAAAGCACACAGGTGTGCCACAGCTGGAAGTACGTAACTTGTGCCACACGCACAGATATACCTGCACAGGGCAGGGCACCCATTAGCCAGGCAAAGTTCACAGGCTAGCATCAACAAAGCAATGTAAACTTTCCCTCTGAACTGAGCTGGGCACACACACAGGTCAGCCACTGACATACGTGTTGTGTGAACATTCCTGTTGCCACAATACAAGCCAGGTCTGCAAGAGCAAGCAGAGCTGCCCAACAGATCTATCAGAAGGAAAAAAAAATAGCTGGTGCTCAGGAGGACCTGCCATTCACACTGAAAACATTCCAGGGGTTCTTCCCTTTTTTGCTAACTATATTTCCACTCTGCTGTTACTGAAGGGCATTGGATGCATTCCTGGAGCTCACTGTCTACTTAAGCTATCTACAATCATTGCAGTTCACATTCTGCAAAATGATGAAAATCAGAGGACGGTAAAAGGAGACAATCAAGAAATTTGCTTCAAAAGCTCATTCTCAGTGTAAGCTAAAAAACTATAAGTAATACTTTGATACCCACTGTCATTTTGAAGCTAAGATTGCTGTCATTACAGCACTACCAGCCTTTCTGCTGCATACAGCTCAAGATGGACAGAACTCACCTTCCCCGAAGCTGCTCTACAACAACCATTGCAGCAGATGCCCCCACCCTCCCATTCCTTGCCAGGAAAATATTGGCTTCATTCACCAATATTTAGTGAATGCACTGCTGATAGTGATATCAGACGACAGTGATAGTGAATGCACTGCCCAGTCTAACAAAAAACACGGGTGAAACACATTCCCTGTTAACAGGCATCACTGTGCCTCATTTGGTAACAGCTATGTCAGAATCAATTCCATCTTGCCCCACGCTCATTAAAAACAGGCTTACGAAAGGAAGTGTCAAGGCTACACTGAATTGAACTGTAAGGGCTTTCTGGTCTGTTTTTCTCTCCTTCCTTTCCTTTAGACCATCAATAAAACATCAGTTGTGAATGGCTGATTTGTTCCAGTTCCAGCAGGTATATTCCAGGCTCACTGCAAGGCTTTTTATTTTGAAACTGTTTCTGATGTACCATTGCTATGTTAACCATCTGCCTGAGTGACAAGGCCCAGCTTTATTAGGATACCCTCTGTCTGCTCACACACCTATGCTGCACAACCAGGGGCAGTCTGAAATACCTCAAAAATAAACACTGCAATGGCATCGTATCTATGTATATTGAAAGATTATAATAGAATAAGCAGTGTGAAAGACCCACACAGAGGCAAATGAAAAATATAGACCATATTTATTATTTATTAATAATGAAGGAAAAAAACCCTGCAATCCAAGCCATGTTGTTTTTCCATCTCATGATGGATGTCTTCATGAGCTGCTAGGAAGGAACAGGAATGACTTCCTCTGGAGGTGGAGCAGGAGTCTGATAGCTTTCTGCACTTCACACTATGTGCTGAAAGAGCAAAGGTCCTTTACTGCCATCACCTGGAATCAGTGCAACCAGCAAAAGGAACTTCCTCTAAAAGCAGTGCATGCAAAATTCATTCAGTTGCATGCTGTTATGTGGACAAAAGGACAGGATGGGATCATTCAGGTTGGAAAAGAACACTCCGATTATCTAGTTCAACTCATCACCAGCATGTCCAGTAAGCCACATTCCTCAGTACCACAGCTACCTGCTTCTTCAACACCTCCAGGAATGGTGGTGACTCCAGCACTTCCCTGTTCCTGTGCCTCACCACTCTTTCTGAGAATTTTTTTTCCTAATATCCAACTGAAGCTTCTCTCGTGCAACCTGAGGCCAATTCCCTTTCGTCCTACAGCTGGTATCTAAGAGAAGAGGCTGACCCCCACCTTGCTACAACCTCCCTTTAAGGGACTTTTAGAAAGGGATAAGGTCTCCCCTGAGACTCAGCCACAACAATCCCAGTTCCTTCAAGGAGATCATCTTTTGTGTGTTTTGCTACAGTTCCTGGGAGGCAAAGGCCCCAAGCACCAATGTTACCTTCAGCAAAAGGGCAATGTATGCCTAACCCAAAAGCTCCGCCAGTAGCGATGGCTACACAGCAGTGCTCTGCAGTGCAGTTTGAGAATGGAACATCAGGTCCTAGGAGAAGGTAGATTTGCTATAGCAGTGTATCCAATGAAGCCATTCATGAAACAGTCTTCCCCGGGCAAACCGGATGAATCTTTCTGCCCACTGGTTTAGGCAGCGTCAGTATCTTGGATCACATTTCCTTATGTGACTTTCCTTATCACAATCCCCTAATTATGCAAATTAAGTATGTGGCTTAGTCGCTGCTCCATTCTGACAGCGAATGGTCCCTGCTGCTGTGACACAGCACGTCACCATTGTGACCATTGTGAACATTCCATTCCAACCCCCGCCCCCCGCCACAACAGCTGCCATTGCACTGCATCCTGCTCCTGTGGAAGGACGAATTTCATGGCCTGGGGAAAGAGCCACGGACAAGAAATGCTGCCAGGGTGAGAAATTAATCATTGAACATGTCTCCACTTTACCAAACACATCAAAGGTTTCTATCCTAAACAAGCCTTCAAACAAAAGATTTCTTGGACTCGCCTAGCTGTTGAAATTGTCCAACAGCAAGCTTGGAGACAAAGGTGAAGAAACAGTCTCTAACACTCGTCATCCTGCTTCTTTATACAAAACCTCTCTCGATAGGGCTTCTCTCTGCCATCTCTCAACAGGGGCTTCTTTCAGCCCTCTCTCCAGAGGGGGGTTTCAGTCTGGAGAAGAGGAGGCTCAGGGGAGACCTCATTGCACTCTACAACTTCCTGAAGGGAGGTTGTGGTGCAAAAGGGTCTGGCCTCTTCTCCCAGGCAAATAGCAGGACCCGAGGAAACGGCCAGAAGTTATACCAGAGGAGGTTTAGGTTGGATATTAGGAGAAACTTTTTCTCTCAAAGGGTGGTCAGGCACTGCAATGGCTGCCCAGGGAGGTGGTGGAGTCACCGTCCCTGGTGGTGTTCAAGAGGCGTCTGGATGAGGAGCTACGAGATGTGGTTTAGTGCTTGTGGTGCTAATAGGAATGGGAAGGTGGTTGGACTAGTGATCTTGCAGGTCATTTCCAACCTTGTGATTTTGTGATTCTGGGTTCTTCCAGCCCTTTCCAGACTGGTCTGCCTTCTGTGTCCCCATTTGGCTGCCAGTTGTGACCAGAGAGTCACAGGCTCCCTTGCTGGCGCAGAACAAAGACTCTCGCTCTAAACCACAGCATTTCACATACAAACAGCATCTGTTGTTTTTTTTTTTTTTTCCCCCTCGGGAATTTCCAAGGAGTAAAAGAAGCCCTTAATTTTAGCTCTCTCAAACAAGACAAAGAAAAGGCTTTTGAGCACCACCTCTAGAGAGGTCCTTGATCTCCACAGTCATACTAACACTGAGACAGTGTTAGACACTGAGGACATCAAATTGATGCAGCTCAATATGTGATCTGTTCTTGGGCTTAACACTATTTTTGTACTGAAACAAGGATAACATTAATGCAAGACCAAAGAAAGCAGCATCTAAGCTAAGATATGGGGCAGACCGCCTACAATGTAAATAGGAGCATTTTGTGTCTGCCGGGTGCTGATTTGTGAGCTGCATATGGAGATGTCATACATGTAAAACAACGCTCAATTAGGTAAAACTGAGTATCTAATCCCAAAAGAAATGGTATGTGCAATTCTCTAAGTGCTTATGTGGAACAAACTGCTCTGTGCAAAGATCAAAAACAGTTGAAGATCTAAGAAACCGGTAACAGAACTCAACTCTCTCAAAGCATTCTCTTCCAAAACTTTCACCAGTTGCAAAGCTTCCGTCGCTTTACAGTTCTTCCAATCTACATACAGAAAACTCCAACTGACAGCTTCCCAACAAAGACTGTTGGGATTTACACATCATCACTCCATAGATTATTACACCCCACTTGTGAAGAGCTACGGGAACCCAAAAGACACACTTGGTGCTGTATTTCTTCTCTTCTACCTCTTGATTAGCAAGAGGCATGAGAAGATCGCAGAAGATCGTATTACCTTCTTGTTCCTGCTAACAAGAGACAAATTATACCCGCCCCTTTATTTATTCTTCCATCTTAGCTTAAGGGCATGTCATCAGACTTGCAGGATATTGCTACCTTACAAAAGCTTGTAATGGAAAACAAAACCCTAAGCCTTAAAAATTACAGCTTGCTACATTCTTCTCTTAGTTCTTGGAAGCAGTGAAAATGCTTCTGGTAAGTTCTTGGCAAAACCAGGCACAGAAAAACTACACACCTCAATAAGCACATAGACAAAAACGATGAGAAACACAACCGGTGAAAAGATCTCAGACTAAAGACAACACCCTCAAAGAAAACAGCCTTCATCCAGAAAAAATGCTTCCATGGCAGGCCAGCCATTCACTAAGCCCAGGTCAGGCAGCAAACACAGGTGCATTTCTTGCACCTCCCAATCCTGGACAAGCCAACCCTTTTCCAGGGCTGCACAATTACTATCCATCCAGGCCACGACATAACAGTTCCCCTCAACCTTTCTTTCCTTATCAATACTTTTATGCTCAGTGTCAAAATTGCTGGTTTTTTTTTCGGAGGAGAAGCACGAAGGTGGCCAGGATAAAAAGAGGAGGAGCAGAGCAACAACAACGGGCGAGGAAGGAGAACGGTGAGGAGAACAGCAATGAGGGAAGAGGAGGAGAAAGGGGACGAGGAGGAAAAGGTAAGTGACAACAATGAGGGAAGGAGATGATAGATGACGAAGGGTATTGGGAGGTAGAGAAAATTAGGAAAAGAGGAGGAGAAGGAGGAGAAAGGAAGAAAAAGTAATGGGAGGAGAAGAGAAAAAAGCCATGAAAAACAAAAAAGGAGGAAAAGGAGAAAAAAGAAGAGGAGAGAAGCGATAGTGAAAGGAAAAGATGGAGCAGCGGGTAGAGGAGGAGAAAGAAAGTAACAGGGATGATGGAACACAAAGGGGGAGGAGGAGGAGGAGGACAACAAAAGAAGTGATGATGAAATGGAGGTCGAGATGGAGAAGGCAGAGGAGGAGGAGGAACAGAAGGAAAAAAGCAGCGACCAAAAAATGAGGAGGAGGAGAAGGAAAAAAGAGGCGATGATGAAATAAGGAGGGTAAGATGCAGCTGGAGGTAGAGGAGGAGAAGGAGGGAAAACAAAACAGCAGTGACCACGAAATGAAAAGGAGGTAGAGGAAAAAAGAAGCAGTGATGCAATGAGGTAGAAGAGGTGGAGGAAGAGGAGGAAGAGGAAGTAAGCGGTCAAAAGGAAATATCAGGGAGGAATATGAAAAAAAAAAAGCAGCAACCAAAAAAGAAGGCAGAGGAGGCAGAGGAGGTAGTGGTGGAAGAGACAAAAGGAAGAGGAAAAAAAGCAGGAACGATGAAATGATGATAAGGAGCAAGAGGTGCAGGAGGAGAAGGAGGAGGAAAAAGAGGAAAAAAAGCAGTGATAAAAAGATGAGGAGAAGGAAAAATAGAGGAGATAAAGGGTATGAAAACAAATAATGAGGGTAAGCTAAGTGGTGGTGGAGGAGGAGGAGGAGGAGGAGGAGGAAAAAACAGAGACAAAAAATTAGGAGCAAAAGGAAAAAACCAACGGATTAAAAATATGGTGGAGGTGGAGGTGGTGGTGGTGGTGGTGGAGGAGGAGGAGGAGGAAAAAAGTAGCAACTACAAAATGAGGTCGATGAGGAAAAAACCAACGTCTTCGAAATATGGTGGAGGTGGTGGTGGAGGAGGAGGAGGAGAAAACAGCTACAAAGGATGAGGAGCAAGAGGAAAAAACCAACATCTTTGAAATGTGGTAGTGGAGGTTGTGGTGGAGGTGGTGGTGGTGGAGGAGGAGGAGAAGGAAAAAAGTAGCAACTACAAAATGAGGTCGATGAGGAAAAAGGCAGCATCTTTGAATTATGGTGGAGGAGGTGGAGGTGGAGGTGGTGGTGGAGGAGAAAAGCTACGACAGGAAACTGAGGTGGGGAAGGAACAAAAGGGAGAGGACAAGGAGCAGGTAAGAAGCAGCGCAAACCAAACAAGGAGGGTAAGGTGCAGGTGGAGGTCGTGGAGAAGGAGGAAAAAAGCAGCGATGACATGACAAGAAGGACGAGGAGAAGGAACAGGAGGAAAAAAAACAGCGGCAAAAAGGAAATGACAAGGATGTAGAGGGAAAAATGAGGAACAAGGAAATGAGGTGGAGGAGGCGGTGGTGGAGGAGGAGGAGAATGAGGAGGAGGAGGAGGATGAAAAAACAGAGACAAAAAATTAGGAGCAAAGGGAAAAACCAACGGATTGAAAATATGGTGGAGGTGGAGGTGGTGGTGGTGGTGG
>NC_136814.1:3479143-3496002 GCF_951394365.1 Tetrao urogallus
GGAGGTGGAGGAGGAGGAGGATGAAAAAATAGAGACAAAAAATTGGGAGCAAAAGGAAAAAACCAACGGATTGAAAATATGGTGGAGGTGGTGGAGGAGGAGGAGGAGGAGGAGGAGGATAAAAGTACCAACTACAAAAAGAGGACGATGAGGAAAAAGGCAGCATCTTTGAAATATGGTGGAGGAGGTGGAGGTGGAGGATAAAAGCAGCAACTACAAAATGAGGTCGAAGAGGAAAAAAGAAACATCATTGAAATATGGTGGAGGAAGAGGAGGAGGAGGAGGAAAAACAGCTACAAAGAATGAGGAGCAAGAGGAGAAAACCAACGTCTTCGAAATGTGGTGGTGGAGATTGTGGTGGAGGTGGTGGTGGTGGAGGAGGAGGAGGAGGATAAAAGTAGCAACTACAAAATGAGGTCGATGAGGAAAAAGGAAGCATCTTTGAATTATGGTGGAGGAGGTGGAGGTGGAGGTGGTGGTGGAGGAGAAAAGCTACGACAGGAAACTGAGGTGGGGAAGGAACAAAAGGGAGAGGACAAGGAGCAGGTAAGAAGCAGCGCAAACAAAACAAGGAGGGTAAGGTGCAGGTGGAGGTCGTGGAAAAGGAGGAAAAAAGCAGCGATGACATGACAAGAAGGAGGAGGAGAAGGAACAGGAGGAAAAAAAACAGCGGCAAAAAGGAAATGACAAGGATGTAGAGGGAAAAATGAGGAACCAGGAACTGAGGTGGAGGAGGCGGTGTGGGAGGAGGAGAAGGAGGAGGAAGAGGAGGAGGAAAAAACAGAGACAAAAAATTAGGAGCAAAAGGAAAAAACCAACGGATTGAAAATATGGTGGAGGTGGAGGTGGTGGTGGTGGAGGAGGAGGAGGAAAAAAGTAACAACTACAAAATGAGGTCGATGAGGAAAAAACCAACGTCTTCGAAATATGGTGGAGGAGGTGGAGGTGGAGGTGAAGGAGGAGGAGGAGGATAAAAGTAGCAACTACAAAATGAGGACGATGAGGAAACAGGCAGCATCTTTGAAATATGGTGGAGGAGGTGGAGGTGGAGGTGGTGGTGGAGGATAAAAGCAGCAACCACAAAATGAGGTCGAAGAGGAAAAAAGAAACATCATTGAAATATGGTGGAGGAAGAGGAGGAGGAGGAGGAAAAACAGCTACAAAGAATGAGGAGCAAGAGGAAAAAACCAACGTATTTGAAATGTGGTGGAGGAGGTTGTGGTAGAGGTGGTGGTGGTGGAGGAGGAGGAGGAGGATAAAAGTAGCAACTACAAAATGAGGTCGATGAGGAAAAAGGCAGCATCTTTGAATTATGGTGGAGGAGGTGGAGGTGGAGGTGGAGGTGGTGGTGGAGGAGAAAAGCTACGACAGGAAACTGAGGTGGGGAAGGAACAAAAGGGAGAGGACAAGGAGCAGGTAAGAAGCAGCGCAAACAAAACAAGGAGGGTAAGGTGCAGGTGGAAGTCGTGGAGAAGGAGGAAAAAAGCAGCCATGACATGACAAGAAGGACGAGGAGAAGGAACAGGAGGAAAAAAAACAGCGGCAAAAAGGAAATGACAAGGATGTAGAGGGAAAAATAAGGAACCAGGAAATGAGGTGGAGGAGGCAGAGGTGGAGGAGGAGGAGGAAAAAACAGAGACAAAAAATTAGGAGCAAAAGGAAAAAACCAACGGATTGAAAATATGGTGGAGGTGGAGGTGGTGGAGGAGGAGGAGGAGGAAAAAAGTAACAACTACAAAATGAGGTCGATGAGGAAAAAACCAACGTCTTCGAAATATGGTGGAGGTGGAGGTGGAGGTGGTGGTGAAGGAGGAGGAGGAGGAGGATAAAAGTAGCAACTACAAAATGAGGTCGATGAGGAAAAAGGCAGCATCTTTGAAATATGGTGGAGGAGGTGGAGGTGGTGGTGGAGGATAAAAGCAGCAACCACAAAATGAGGTCGAAGAGGAAAAAAGAAACATCATTGAAATATGGTGGAGGAGGAGGAGGAGGAGGAGGAGAAAACAGCTACAAAGCATGAGGAGCAAGAGGAAAAAACCAACGTCTTCGAAATGTGGTGGTGGAGCTTGTGGTGGAGGTGGTGGTGGTGGAGGAGGAGGAGGAGGATAAAAGTAGCAACTACAAAATGAGGTCGATGAGGAAAAAGGCAGCATCTTTGAATTATGGTGGAGGAGGTGGAGGTGGAGGAGGAGGATAAAAGTAGCAACTACAATATGAGGTCGTTGAGGAAAAAGGCAGCATCTTTGAATTATGGTGGAGGAGGTGGAGGTGGTGGTGGAGGAGAATAGCTACGACAGGAAACTGAGGTGGGGAAGGAACAAAAGGGAGAGGACAAGGAGCAGGTAAGAAGCAGCGCAAACCAAACAAGGAGGGTAAGGTGCAGGTGGAGGTCGTGGAGAAGGAGGAAAAAAGCAGCGATGACATGACAAGAAGGAGGAGGAGAAGTAACAGGAGGAAAAAAAACAGCGGCAAAAAGGAAATGACAAGGTTGTAGAGGCAAAAATGAGGAACCAGGAAATGAGGTGGAGGAGGAGGAGGAGGATAAAAGTACCAACTACAAAATGAGGTCGATGAGGAAAAAACCAACGTCTTCGAAATATGGTGGAGGAGGTGGAGGTGGAGGTGGAGGTGGGGGTGGTGGTGAAGGAGGAGGAGGAGGAGGATAAAAGTAGCAACTACAAAATGAGGTCGATGAGGAAAAAGGCTGCATCTTTGAATTATGGTGGAGGAGGTGGTGGAGGAGGTGGAGGTGGTGGTGGAGGAGAAAAGCTACGACAGGAAACTGAGGTGGGGAAGGAACAAAAGGGAGAGGACAAGGAGCAGGTAAGAAGCAGCGCAAACAAAACAAGGAGGGTAAGGTGCAGGTGGAGGTCGTGGAGAAGGAGGAAAAAAGCAGCGATGACATGACAAGAAGGATGAGGAGAAGGAACAGGAGGAAAAAAAACAGCGGCAAAAAGAAAATGACAAGGATGTAGAGAGAAAAATGAGGAACCAGGAAATGAGGTGGAGGAGGCGGTGGGGGAGGAGGAAGAGGAGGCGGAGGAGGAGGATGAAAAAACAGAGACAAAAGTTGGGAGCAAAAGGAAAAAACCAACGGATTGAAAATATGGTGGAGGTGGTGAAGGAGGAGGTGGTGGAGGAGGAGGAGGAGGATAAAAGTACCAACTACAAAATGAGGGCGATGAGGAAAAAGGCAGCATCTTTGAAATATGGTGGAGGAGGTGGAGGTGGAGGTGGTGGTGGAGGATAAAAGCAGCAACCACAAAATGAGGTCGAAGAGGAAAAAAGAAACATCATTGAAATATGGTGGAGGAAGAGGAGGAGGAGGAGGAGGAGGAGGAGAAAACAGCTACAAAACATGAGGAGCAAGAGGAAAAAACCAACGTATTTGAAATGTGGTGGTGGAGGTTGTGGTGGAGGTGGTGGTGGTGGAGGAGGAGGATAAAAGTAGCAACTACAAAATGAGGTCGATGAGGAAAAAGGCAGCATCTTTGAATTATGGTGGAGGAGGTGGAGGTGGAGGTGGAGGTGGAGGTGGTGGTGGAGGAGAAAAGCTACGACAGGAAACTGACGTGGGGAAGGAACAAAAGGGAGAGGACAAGGAGCAGGTAAGAAGCAGCGCAAACCAAACAAGGAGGGTAAGGTGCAGGTGGAGGTCGTGGAGAAGGAGGAAAAAAGCAGCGATGACATGACAAGAAGGACGAGGAGAAGGAACAGGAGGAAAAAAAACAGCGGCAAAAAGGAAATGACAAGGATGTAGAGAGAAAAATGAGGAACCAGGAAATGAGGTGGAGGAGGCGGAGGTGGAGGAGGCAGAGGTGGAGGAGGCAGAGGTGGAGGAGGCAGAGGTGGAGGAGGCAGAGGTGGAGGAGGCAGAGGTGGAGGAGGATGAAAAAACAGAGACAAAAGTTGGGAGCAAAAGGAAAAAACCAACGGATTGAAAATATGGTGGAGGTGGTGGAGGAGGAGGTGGTGGAGGAGGAGGAGAAGGATAAAAGTACCAACTACAAAATGAGGACGATGAGGAAACAGGCAGCATCTTTGAAATATGGTGGAGGAGGTGGAGGTAGAGGTGGTGGTGGAGGAGAAAAGCTACGACAGAAAACTGAGGTGGGGAAGGAACAAAAGGGAGAGGACAAGGAGCAGGTAAGAAGCAGCGCAAACCAAACAAGGAGGGTAAGGTGCAGGTGGAAGTCGTGGAGAAGGAGGAAAAAAGCAGCCATGACATGACAAGAAGGACGAGGAGAAGGAACAGGAGGAAAAAAAACAGCGGCAAAAAGGAAATGACAAGGATGTAGAGGGAAAAATAAGGAACCAGGAAATGAGGTGGAGGAGGCAGAGGTGGAGGAGGCAGAGGTGGAGGAGGAGGAGGAAAAAACAGAGACAAAAAATTAGGAGCAAAAGGAAAAAACCAACGGATTGAAAATATGGTGGAGGTGGAGGAGGTGGTGGTGGAGGAGGAGGAGGAGGAAAAAAGTAACAACTACAAAATGAGGTCGATGAGGAAAAAACCAACGTCTTCGAAATATGGTGGAGGAGGTGGAGGTGGAGGAGGAGGATAAAAGTAGCAACTACAATATGAGGTCGTTGAGGAAAAAGGCAGCATCTTTGAATTATGGTGGAGGAGGTGGAGGTGGTGGTGGAGGAGAAAAGCTACGACAGGAAACTGAGGTGGGGAAGGAACAAAAGGGAGAGGACAAGGAGCAGGTAAGAAGCAGCGCAAACAAAACAAGGAGGGTAAGGTGCAGGTGGAAGTCGTGGAGAAGGAGGAAAAAAGCAGCGATGACATGACAAGAAGGACGAGGAGAAGGAACAGGAGGAAAAAAAACAGCGGCAAAAAGAAAATGACAAGGATGTAGAGAGAAAAATGAGGAACCAGGAAATGAGGTGGAGGAGGCGGTGGGGGAGGAGGAAGAGGACGAGGAGGAGGAGGAGGATGAAAAAACAGAGACAAAAGTTGGGAGCAAAAGGAAAAAACCAACGGATTGAAAATATGGTGGAGGTGGTGAAGGAGGAGGTGGTGGAGGAGGAGGAGGAGGATAAAAGTACCAACTACAAAATGAGGACGATGAGGAAAAAGGCAGCATCTTTCAATTATGGTGGAGGAGGTGGAGGAGGAGGAGGAGGATAAAAGTAGCAACTACGAAATGAGGCCAATGAGGAAAAAGGCAGCATCTTTGAATTATGGTGGAGGAGGTGGAGGTGGAGGATAAAAGCAGCAACTACAAAATGAGGTCGAAGAGGAAAAAAGAAACATCATTGAAATATGTTAGAGGAAGAGAAAACAGCTACAAAGAATGAGGAGCAAGAGGAGAAAACCAACGCCTTCAAAATGTGGTGGTGGAGGTTGTGGTGGTGGAGGAGGAGGATAAAAGTAGCAACTACAAAATGAGGTCGATGAGGAAACAGGCAGCATCTTTGAATTATGGTGGAGGAGGTGGAGGTGGAGGAGGAGGAGGAGGATAAAAGTAGCAACTACAATATGAGGTCGTTGAGGAAAAAGGCAGCATCTTTGAATTATGGTGGAGGAGGCGGAGGTGGTGGTGGAGGAGAAAAGCTACGACAGGAAACTGAGGTGGGGAAGGAACAAAAGGGAGAGGACAAGGAGCAGGTAAGAAGCAGCGCAAACCAAACAAGGAGGGTAAGGTGCAGGTGGAGGTCGCGGAGAAGGAGGAAAAAAGCAGCGATGACATGACAAGAAGGACGAGGAGAAGGAACAGGAGGAAAAAAAACAGCGGCAAAAAGGAAATGACAAGGATGTAGAGGGAAAAATGAGGAACCAGGAAATGAGGTGGAGGAGGCGGAGGTGGAGGAGGCAGAGGTGGAGGAGGAGGAGGAAAAAACAGAGACAAAAAATTAGGAGTAAAAGGAAAAAAACAAACGGATTGAAAATATGGTGGAGGTGGTGGTGGAGGATAAAAGCAGCAACCACAAAATGAGGTCGAAGAGGAAAAAAGAAACATCATTGAAATATGGTGGAGGAGGAGGAGGAGGAGGAGGAGAAAACAGCTACAAAGCATGAGGAGCAAGAGGAAAAAACCAACGTCTTCGAAATGTGGTGGTGGAGCTTGTGGTGGAGGTGGTGGTGGAGGAGGAGGAGGAGGATAAAAGTAGCAACTACAAAATGAGGTCGATGAGGAAAAAGGCAGCATCTTTGAATTATGGTGGAGGAGGTGGAGGTGGAGGTGGAGGTGGAGGAGAAAAGCTACGACAGGAAACTGACGTGGGGAAGGAACAAAAGGGAGAGGACAAGGAGCAGATAAGAAGCAGCGCAAACCAAACAAGGAGGGTAAGGTGCAGGTGGAGGTCGTGGAGAAGGAGGAAAAAAGCAGCCATGACATGACAAGAAGGACGAGGAGAAGGAACAGGAGGAAAAAAAACAGCGGCAAAAAGGAAATGACAAGGATGTAGAGGGGAAAAATGAGGAACCAGGAAATGAGGTGGACAAGAAGGACGAGGAGAAGGAACAGGAGGAAAAAAAACAGCGGCAAAAAGGAAATGACAAGGATGTAGAGGGAAAAATGAGGAACCAGGAAATGAGGTGGAGGAGGAGGAGGAGGAGGAGGAAAAAACAGAGACAAAAAATTAGGAGCAAAAGGAAAAAACCAACGGATTGAAAATATGATGGAGGTGGTGGAGGAGGAGGTGGTGGAGGAGGAGGAGAAGGATAAAAGTAACAACTACAAAATGAGGACGATGAGGAAACAGGCAGCATCTTTGAAACATGGTGGAGGAGGTGGAGGTGGTTGTGGAGGAGAAAAGCTACGACAGGAAACTGAGGTGGGGAAGGAACAAAAGGGAGAGGACAAGGAGCAGGTAAGAAGCAGCGCAAACAAAACAAGGAGGGTAAGGTGCAGGTGGAGGTCGTGGAAAAGGAGGAAAAAAGCAGCCATGACATGACAAGAAGGAGGAGGAGAAGGAACAGGAGGAAAAAAAACAGCGGCAAAAAGGAAATGACAAGGATGTAGAGGGAAAAATGAGGAACCAGGAACTGAGGTGGAGGAGGCGGTGTGGGAGGAGGAGAAGGAGGAGGAAGAGGAGGAGGAAAAAACAGAGACAAAAAATTAGGAGCAAAAGGAAAAAACCAACGGATTGAAAATATGGTGGAGGTGGAGGTGGTGGTGGTGGAGGAGGAGGAGGAAAAAAGTAACAACTACAAAATGAGGTCGATGAGGAAAAAACCAACGTCTTCGAAATATGGTGGAGGAGGTGGAGGTGGAGGTGAAGGAGGAGGAGGAGGATAAAAGTAGCAACTACAAAATGAGGACGATGAGGAAACAGGCAGCATCTTTGAAATATGGTGGAGGAGGTGGAGGTGGAGGTGGTGGTGGAGGATAAAAGCAGCAACCACAAAATGAGGTCGAAGAGGAAAAAAGAAACATCATTGACATATGGTGGAGGAAGAGGAGGAGGAGGAGGAAAAACAGCTACAAAGAATGAGGAGCAAGAGGAAAAAACCAACGTTTTTGAAATGTGGTGGAGGAGGTTGTGGTAGAGGTGGTGGTGGTGGAGGAGGAGGATAAAAGTAGCAACTACAAAATGAGGTCGATGAGGAAAAAGGCAGCATCTTTGAATTATGGTGGAGGAGGTGGAGGTGGAGGTGGAGGTGGTGGTGGAGGAGAAAAGCTACGACAGGAAACTGAGGTGGGGAAGGAACAAAAGGGAGAGGACAAGGAGCAGGTAAGAAGCAGCGCAAACAAAACAAGGAGGGTAAGGTGCAGGTGGAAGTCGTGGAGAAGGAGGAAAAAAGCAGCCATGACATGACAAGAAGGACGAGGAGAAGGAACAGGAGGAAAAAAAACAGCGGCAAAAAGGAAATGACAAGGATGTAGAGGGAAAAATGAGGAACCAGGAAATGAGGTGGAGGAGGAGGAGGAGGAGGAGGAAAAAACAGAGACAAAAAATTAGGAGCAAAAGGAAAAAACCAACAGATTGAAAATATGGTGGAGGTGGAGGAGGAGGTGGTAGTGGTGGAGGAGGAGGAGGAGGAGGAAAAAAGTAGCAACTACAAAATGAGGTCGATGAGGAAACAGGCAGCATCTTTGAATTATGGTGGAGGAGGTGGAGGTGGAGGAGGAGGAGGAGGAGGAGGATAAAAGTAGCAACTACAAAATGAGGTCGTTGAGGAAAAAGGCAGCATCTTTGAATTATGGTGGAGGAGGCGGAGGTGGTGGTGGAGGAGAAAAGCTACGACAGGAAACTGAGGTGGGAAGGAACAAAAGGGAGAGGACAAGGAGCAGGTAAGAAGCAGCGCAAACCAAACAAGGAGGGTAAGGTGCAGGTGGAGGTCGCGGAGAAGGAGGAAAAAAGCAGCGATGACATGACAAGAAGGACGAGGAGAAGGAACAGGAGGAAAAAAAACAGCGGCAAAAAGGAAATGACAAGGATGTAGAGGGAAAAATGAGGAACCAGGAAATGAGGTGGAGGAGGAGGAGGAGGAGGAGGAAAAAACAGAGACAAAAAATTAGGAGCAAAAGGAAAAAACCAACGGATTGAAAATATGGTGGAGGTGGAGGAGGAGGAGGTGGTGGAGGAGGTGGTGGTGGTGGAGGAGGAGGAGGATAAAAGCAGCAACCACAAAATGAGGTCGAAGAGGAAAAAAGAAACATCATTGAAATATGGTGGAGGAGGAGGAGGAGGAGGAGGAGGTGGAGGAGAAAACAGCTGCAAAACATGAGGAGCAGAGGAAAAACCAACGTCTTCGAAATGTGGTGGTGGAGCTTGTGGTGGAGGTGGTGGTGGAGGAGGAGGAGGAGGATAAAAGTAGCAACTACAAAATGAGGTCGATGAGGAAAAAGGAAGCATCTTTGAATTATGGTGGACAAGGTGGAGGTGGAGGTGGTGGTGGAGGAGAAAAGCTTACGACAGGAAACTGAGGTGGGGAAGGAACAAAAGGGAGAGGACAAGGAGCAGGTAAGAAGCAGCGCAAACCAAACAAGGAGGGTAAGGTGCAGGTGGAGGTCGTGGAGAAGGAGGAAAAAAGCAGCGATGACATGACAAGAAGGAGGAGGAGAAGGAACAGGAGGAAAAAAAACAACGGCAAAAAAGAAATGACAAGGATGTAGAGGGAAAAATGAGGAACCAGGAAATGAGGTGGAGGAGGCGGAGGTGGAGGAGGAGGAGGATGAAAAAATAGAGACAAAAAATTGGGAGCAAAAGGAAAAAACCAACGGATTGAAAATATGGTGGAGGTGGTGGAGGAGGAGGAGGAGGAGGAGGAGGATAAAAGTACCAACTACAAAAAGAGGACGATGAGGAAAAAGGCAGCATCTTTGAAATATGGTGGAGGAGGTGGAGGTGGAGGATAAAAGCAGCAACTACAAAATGAGGTCGAAGAGGAAAAAAGAAACATCATTGAAATATGGTGGAGGAAGAGGAGGAGGAGGAGGAAAAACAGCTACAAAGAATGAGGAGCAAGAGGAGAAAACCAACGTCTTCGAAATGTGGTGGTGGAGATTGTGGTGGAGGTGGTGGTGGTGGAGGAGGAGGAGGAGGATAAAAGTAGCAACTACAAAATGAGGTCGATGAGGAAAAAGGAAGCATCTTTGAATTATGGTGGAGGAGGTGGAGGTGGAGGTGGTGGTGGAGGAGAAAAGCTACGACAGGAAACTGAGGTGGGGAAGGAACAAAAGGGAGAGGACAAGGAGCAGGTAAGAAGCAGCGCAAACAAACAAGGAGGGTAAGGTGCAGGTGGAAGTCGTGGAGAAGGAGGAAAAAAGCAGCCATGACATGACAAGAAGGACGAGGAGAAGGAACAGGAGGAAAAAAAACAGCGGCAAAAAGGAAATGACAAGGATGTAGAGGGAAAAATGAGGAACCAGGAAATGAGGTGGAGGAGGCGGTGTGGGAGGAGGAGAAGGAGGAGGAAGAGGAGGAGGAAAAAACAGAGACAAAAAATTAGGAGCAAAAGGAAAAAACCAACGGATTGAAAATATGGTGGAGGTGGAGGAGGAGGTGGAGGAGGAGGAAAAAAGTAACAACTACAAAATGAGGTCGATGAGGAAAAAACCAACGTCTTCGAAATATGGTGGAGGTGGAGGTGGAGGTGGTGGTGAAGGAGGAGGAGGAGGAGGATAAAAGTAGCAACTACAAAATGAGGTCGATGAGGAAAAAGGCAGCATCTTTGAAATATGGTGGAGGAGGTGGAGGTGGTGGTGGAGGATAAAAGCAGCAACCACAAAATGAGGTCGAAGAGGAAAAAAGAATCATCATTGAAATATGGTGGAGGAGGAGGAGGAGGAGAAAACAGCTACAAAGCATGAGGAGCAAGAGGAAAAAATCAACGTCTTCGAAATGTGGTGGTGGAGGTTGTGGTGGAGGTGGTGGTGGTGGAGGAGGAGGAGGAGGATAAAAGTAGCAACTACAAAATGAGGTCGATGAGGAAAAAGGCAGCATCTTTGAATTATGGTGGAGGAGGTGGAGGTGGAGGAGGAGGATAAAAGTAGCAACTACAATATGAGGTCGTTGAGGAAAAAGGCAGCATCTTTGAATTATGGTGGAGGAGGTGGAGGTGGTGGTGGAGGAGAATAGCTACGACAGGAAACTGACGTGGGGAAGGAAGAAAAGGGAGAGGACAAGGAGCAGGTAAGAAGCAGCACAAACAAAACAAGGAGGGTAAGGTGCAGGTGGAGGTCGTGGAGAAGGAGGAAAAAAGCAACGATGACATGACAAGAAGGATGAGGAGAAGGAACAGGAGGAAAAAAAACAGCGGCAAAAAGAAAATGACAAGGATGTAGAGAGAAAAATGAGGAACCAGGAAATGAGGTGGAGGAGGCGGTGGGGGAGGAGGAAGAGGAGGAGGAGGATGAAAAAACAGAGACAAAAGTTGGGAGCAAAAGGAAAAAAACAACGGATTGAAAATATGGTGGAAGTGGTGAAGGAGGAGGTGGTGGAGGAGGAGGAGGAGGATAAAAGTACCAACTACAAAATGAGGACGATGAGGAAAAAGGCAGCATCTTTCAATTATGGTGGAGGAGGTGGAGGAGGAGGAGGAGGATAAAAGTAGCAACTACGAAATGAGGCCAATGAGGAAAAAGGCAGCATCTTTGAATTATGGTGGAGGAGGTGGAGGTGGAGGATAAAAGCAGCAACTACAAAATGAGGTCGAAGAGGAAAAAAGAAACATCATTGAAATATGGTGGAGGAGGAGAAAACAGCTACAAAGAATGAGGAGCAAGAGGAGAAAACCAACGCCTTCAAAATGTGGTGGTGGAGGTTGTGGTGGAGGTGGTGGTGGAGGAGGAGGAGGATAAAAGTAGAAACTACAAAATGAGGTCGATGAGGAAAAAGGCAGCATCTTTGAATTATGGTGGAGGAGGCGGAGGTGGTGGTGGAGGAGAAAAGCTACGACAGGAAACTGAGGTGGGGAAGGAACAAAAGGGAGAGGACAAGGAGCAGGTAAGAAGCAGCGCAAACCAAACAAGGAGGGTAAGGTGCAGGTGGAGGTCGCGGAGAAGGAGGAAAAAAGCAGCGATGACATGACAAGAAGGACGAGGAGAAGGAACAGGAGGAAAAAAAACAACGGCAAAAAGGAAATGACAAGGATGTAGAGGGAAAAATGAGGAACCAGGAAATGAGGTGGAGGAGGCGGAGGTGGAGGAGGCAGAGGTGGAGGAGGAGGAGGAAAAAACAGAGACAAAAAATTAGGAGTAAAAGGAAAAAAACAAACGGATTGAAAATATGGTGGAGGTGGTGGTGGAGGAGGAGGAAAAAAGTAGCAACTACAAAATGAGGTCGATGAGGAAAAAGGCAGCATCTTTGAATTATGGTGGAGGAGGTGGAGGTGGAGGAGGAGGATAAAAGTAGCAACTACAATATGAGGTCGTTGAGGAAAAAGGCAGCATCTTTGAATTATGGTGGAGGAGGTGGAGGTGGTGGTGGAGGAGAATAGCTACGACAGGAAACTGAGGTGGGGAAGGAACAAAAGGGAGAGGACAAGGAGCAGGTAAGAAGCAGCACAAACAAAACAAGGAGGGTAAGGTGCAGGTGGAGGTCGCGGAGAAGGAGGAAAAAAGCAGCGATGACATGACAAGAAGGAGGAGGAGAAGGAACAGGAGGAAAAAAAACAGCGGCAAAAAGGAAATGACAAGGATGTAGAGGCAAAAATGAGGAACCAGGAAATGAGGTGGAGGAGGAGGAGGAGGATAAAAGTACCAACTACAAAATGAGGTCGATGAGGAAAAAACCAACGTCTTCGAAATATGGTGGAGGAGGTGGAGGTGGAGGTGGGGGTGGTGGTGAAGGAGGAGGAGGAGGAGGATAAAAGTAGCAACTACAAAATGAGGTCGATGAGGAAAAAGGCAGCATCTTTGAATTATGGTGGAGGAGGTGGTGGAGGAGGTGGAGGTGGTGGTGGAGGAGAAAAGCTACGACAGGAAACTGAGGTGGGGAAGGAACAAAAGGGAGAGGACAAGGAGCAGGTAAGAAGCAGCGCAAACAAAACAAGGAGGGTAAGGTGCAGGTGGAAGTCGTGGAGAAGGAGGAAAAAAGCAGCGATGACATGACAAGAAGGATGAGGAGAAGGAACAGGAGGAAAAAAAACAGCGGCAAAAAGAAAATGACAAGGATGTAGAAAGAAAAATGAGGAACCAGGAAATGAGGTGGAGGAGGCGGTGGGGGAGGAGAAAGAGGAGGCGGAGGAGGAGGAGGAGGAGGATGAAAAAACAGAGACAAAAGTTGGGAGCAAAAGGAAAAAACCAACGGATTGAAAATATGGTGGAGGTGGTGGAGGAGGAGGTGGTGGAGGAGGAGGAGGAGGATAAAAGTACCAACTCCAAAATGAGGACGATGAGGAAAAAGGCAGCATCTTTGAAATATGGTGGAGGAGGTGGAGGTGGAGGTGGTGGTGGAGGATAAAAGCAGCAACCACAAAATGAGGTCGAAGAGGAAAAAAGAAACATCATTGAAATATGGTGGAGGAAGAGGAGGAGGAGGAGGAGGAGGAGGAGAAAACAGCTACAAAACATGAGGAGCAAGAGGAAAAAACCAACGTATTTGAAATGTGGTGGTGGAGGTTGTGGTGGAGGTGGTGGTGGTGGAGGAGGAGGATAAAAGTAGCAACTACAAAATGAGGTCGATGAGGAAAAAGGCAGCATCTTTGAATTATGGTGGAGGAGGTGGAGGTGGAGGTGGTGGTGGAGGAGAAAAGCTACGACAGGAAACTGACGTGGGGAAGGAACAAAAGGGAGAGGACAAGGAGCAGGTAAGAAGCAGCGCAAACCAAACAAGGAGGGTAAGGTGCAGGTGGAGGTCGTGGAGAAGGAGGAAAAAAGCAGCAATGACATGACAAGAAGGACGAGGAGAAGGAACAGGAGGAAAAAAAACAGCGGCAAAAAGGAAATTACTAGGATGTAGAGAGAAAAATGAGGAACCAGGAAATGAGGTGGAGGAGGCAGAGGTGGAGGAGGCAGAGGTGGAGGAGGAGGAGGAGGATGAAAAAACAGAGACAAAAGTTGGGAGCAAAAGGAAAAAACCAACGGATTGAAAATATGGTGGAGGTGGTGGAGGAGGAGGTGGTGGAGGAGAAGGAGAAGGATAAAAGTACCAACTACAAAATGAGGACGATGAGGAAACAGGCAGCATCTTTGAAATATGGTGGAGGAGGTGGAGGTAGAGGAGGAGGAGGAGGAGGAAAGAACAGAGACAAAAAATTAGGAGCAAAAGGAAAAAACCAATGGATTGAAAATATGGTGGTGGTGGAGGTGGAGGTGGTGGAGGAGGAGGAGGAGGAGGAAAAAGGTAGCAACTACAAAATGAGGTTGATGAGGAAAAAACCGTCTTCGAAATATGGTGGAGGTGGAGGAGGAGATGGAGGTGGTGGTGGAGGAGGAGGTGGAGGATAAAAGCAGCAACCACAAAATGAGGTCGAAGAGGAAAAAGGAAACATCATTGAAATATGGTGGAGGAGGTGGAGGAGGAGGAGGAGAAAACAGATACAAAGCATGAGGAGCAAGAGAAAAAAACCAACGTCTTTGAAATGTGGTGGTGGAGGTTGTGGTGGAGGTGGTGGTGGTGGAGGAGGAGGAGGAGGATAAAAGTAGCAACTATAAAATGAGGCCAATGAGGAAAAAGACAGCATCTTTGAAATATGGTGGAGGAGGTGGAGGTGGAGGAGGAGGAGGATAAAAGTAGCAACTACAATATGAGGTCGATGAGGAAAAAGGCAGCATCTTTGAATTATGGTGGAGGAGGTGGAGGTGGAGGTGGTGGTGGAGGAGAAAAGCTACGACAGGAAACTGAGGTGGGGAAGGAAGAAAAGGGAGAGGACAAGGAGCAGGTAAGAAGCAGCGCAAACCAAACAAGGAGGGTAAGGTGCAGGTGGAGGTCGTGGAGAAGGAGGAAAAAAGCAGCGATGACATGACAAGAAGGACGAGGAGAAGGAACAGGAGGAAAAAAAACAGCGGCAAAAAGGAAATGACAAGGATGTAGAGGGAAAAATGAGGAACCAGGAACTGAGGTGCAGGAGGCGGTGGTGGTGGAGGCGGAGGAGGAGGAAAGAACAGAGACAAAAAATTAGGAGCAAAGGAAAAAAACAATGGATTGAAAATATGGTGGAGGTGGAGGAGGAGGTGGTGGAGGAGGAGGAGGAGGAAAAAAGTAGCAACTACAAAATGAGGTTGATGAGGAAAAAACCGTCTTCGAAATATGGTGGAGGTGGAGGAGGAGATGGAGGTGGTGGTGGAGGAGGAGGTGGAGGATAAAAGCAGCAACCACAAAATGAGGTCGAAGAGGAAAAAGGAAACATCATTGAAATATGGTGGAGGAGGTGGAGGAGGAGGAGGAGAAAACAGATACAAAGCATGAGGAGCAAGAGGAAAAAACCAACGTCTTTGAAATGTGGTGGTGGAGGTTGTGGTGGAGGTGGTGGTGGTGGAGGAGGAGGAGGAGGATAAAAGTAGCAACTATAAAATGAGGCCAATGAGGAAAAAGACAGCATCTTTGAAATATGGTGGAGGAGGTGGAGGTGGAGGAGGAGGAGGATAAAAGTAGCAACTACAAAATGAGGTCGATGAGGAAAAAGGCAGCATCTTTGAATTATGGTGGAGGAGGTGGAGGTGGAGGTGGAGGTGGTGGTGGAGGAGAAAAGCTACGACAGGAAACTGAGGTGGGGAAGGAAGAAAAGGGAGAGGACAAGGAGCAGGTAAGAAGCAGCGCAAACCAAACAAGGAGGGTAAGGTGCAGGTGGAGGTCGTGGAGAAGGAGGAAAAAAGCAGCGATGACATGACAAGAAGGACGAGGAGAAGGAACAGGAGGAAAAAAAACAGCGGCAAAAAGGAAATGACAAGGATGTAGAGGGAAAAATGAGGAACCAGGAACTGAGGTGCAGGAGGCGGTGGTGGTGGAGGCGGAGGAGGAGGAAAGAACAGAGACAAAAAATTAAGAGCAAAGGAAAAAACCAATGGATTGAAAATATGGTGGAGGTGGAGGAGGAGGAGGAAAAAAGTAGCAACTACAAAATGAGGTTGATGAGGAAAAAACCGTCTTCGAAATATGGTGGAGGTGGAGGAGGAGATGGAGGTGGTGGTGGAGGAGGAGGAGGAGGATAAAAGTACCAACTACAAAATGAGGACGATGAGGAAAAAGGCAGCATCTTTGAAATATGGTGGAGGAGGTGGAGGATAAAAGCAGCAACCACAAAATGAGGTCGAAGAGGAAAAAGGAAACATCATTGAAATATGGTGGAGGAGGAGGAGGAGAAAACAGATACAAAGCATGAGGAGCAAGAGGAGAAAACCAACGCCTTCAAAATGTGGTGGTGGAGGTTGTGGTGGAGGTGGTGGTGGTGGAGGAGGAGGATAAAAGTAGCAACTACAAAATGAGGCCAATGAGGAAAAAGGCAGCATCTTTGAATTATGGTGGAGGAGGTGGAGGTGGAGGAGGAGGAGGAGGATAAAAGAAGCAACTACAATATGAGGTCGCTGAGGAAAAAGGCAGCATCTTTGAATTATGGTGGAGGAGGCGCAGGTGGTGGTGGAGGAGAAAAGCTACGACAGGAAACTGAGGTGGAGAAGGAACAAAAGGGAGAGGACAAGGAGCAGGTAAGAAGCAGCGCAAACCAAACAAGGAGGGTAAGGTGCAGGTGGAGGTCGTGGAGAAGAACAAAAAAAGCAGCCATGACATGACAAGAAGGACGAGGAGAAGGAACAGGAGGAAAAAAAACAGCGGCAAAAAGGAAACGACAAGGATGTAGAGGGAAAAATGAGGAACCAGGAAATGAGGTGGAGGAGGCAGTGGTAGTGGTGGAGCAGGAGGAGGAGGAGGAGGAGGAGGAGGACGAGGAGGATGAAAAAACAGAGACAAAAAATTGGGAGCAAAAGGAAAAAACCAACGGATTGAAAATATGGTGGAGGTGGAGGTGAAGGAGGAGGTGGTGGAGGAGGAGGAGGAGGATAAAAGTACCAACTACAAAATGAGGACGATGAGGAAAAAGGCAGCATCTTTGAATTATGGTGGAGGAGGTGGAGGTGGAGGTGGAGGATAAAAGCAGCAACCACAAAATGAGGTCGAAGAGGAAAAAAGAAACATCATTGAAATATGGTGGAGGAGGTGGAGGAGGAGGAGGAGGAGGAGAAAACAGCTACAAAGAATGAGGAGCAAGAGGAGAAAACCAACGTCTTCGAAATGTTGTGGTGGAGGTGGTGGTGGAGGAGGAGGAGGATAAAAGTAGCAACTACAAAATGAGGTCGATGAGGAAAACACCAACGTCTTCGAAATATGGTGGAGGTGGTGGTGGAGGAGGAGGAGGAGGATAAAAGTAGCAACTACAAAATGAGGTCGATGAGGAAACAGGCAGCATCTTTGAAATATGGTGGAGGAGGTGGAGGTGGAGGATAAAAGCAGCAACCACGAAATGAGGTCGA
>NC_136814.1:3496202-3574925 GCF_951394365.1 Tetrao urogallus
GGTGGTGGGGGAGGAGAAGGAGGAGGAGGATAAAAGTAGCAACTAAAAAATGAGGCCAATGAGGAAAAAGACAGCATCTTTGAATTATGGTGGAGGAGGTGGTGGAGGAGGAGGAGGAGGATAAAAGTAGCAACTACAAAATGAGGACGATGAGGAAACAGGCAGCATCTTTGAAATATGGTGGACAAGGTGGAGGTGGAGGTGGTGGTGGAGGAGAAAAGCTACGACAGGAAACTGAGGTGGGGAAGGAACAAAAGGGAGAGGACAAGGAGCAGGTAAGAAGCAGCACAAACAAAACAAGGAGGGTAAGGTGCAGGTGGAGGTCGTGGAGAAGGAGGAAAAAAGCAGTGATGACATGACAAGAAGGACGAGGAGAAGGAACAGGAGGAAAAAAAAAAGCGGCAAAAAGGAAACGACAAGGATATAGAGGGAAAAATGAGGAACCAGGAAATGAGGTGGAGGAGGCGGTGGTGGAGGAGGAGGAGGAGCAAAAAACAGAGACAAAAAATTGGGAGCAAAAGGAAAAAACCAACGGATTGAAAATATGGTGGCGATGGAAGTGGTGGTGGTGGAGGAGGAGGAGGAGGATAAAAGTAGCAACTACAAAAAGAGGTCAATGAGGAAAAAGGCAGCATCTTTGAAATATGGTGGAGGAGGTGGAGGAGGAGGAGGATAAAAGCAGCAACCACAAAAGGAGGTCTATGAGGAAAAACGAAGCATCTTTTGAAATATGGTGGAGTAGGTGGAGGAGGAGGAGGAGGAGGAGGTGGAGGAAAAAACAGAGAAAAAAAATTAGGAGCAAGTGGAAAAAACCAACGTCTTCAAAATATGGTGGTTGTGGAGGTTGTGGTGGAGGTGGAGGAGGAGGAGGGGGAGGATGAAAGTACCAACTACAAAATGAGGTCGATGAGGAAAAAGGCAGCATCTTTCAAATATGGCGGAGGATATGGTGGAGAATAAAAGCAGCAACCACAAAATGAGGTCGAAGAGGAAAAAAGAAGCATCTTTGAAATATGGTGAAGGAGGTGGAGGAGGAGGAGGAGGAAAAAACTTCTACAAAAAATTAGGAGCAATAGGAAAAAACCAACGTCATCGAAATACGGTGGTGGTGGAGGTGGTAGTGGTGTAGGAGGAGGAGGAGGATAAAAGAAGGAACTACAAATTGAGGTCAATGAGGAAAAAGGTAGCATCTTTGAATTATGGTGGAGGAGGTGGAGGTGGAGGTGGAGGTGGTGGTGGAGGAGAAAAGCTACGACAGGAAACTGAGGTGGGGAAGGAACAAAAGGGAGAGGACAAGGAGCAGGTAAGAAGCAGCGCAAACCAAACAAGGAGGGTAAGGTGCAGGTGGAGGTCGTGGAGAAGGAGGAAAAAAGCAGCCATGACATGACAAGAAGGACGAGGAGAAGGAACAGGAGGAAAAAAAACAGCGGCAAAAAGGAAATGACAAGGATGTAGAGGGAAAAATGAGGAACCAGGAACTGAGGTGGAGGAGGTGGAGGAGGCGGTACTCAGACCTGGCCATTTAGTTCTATAGATCAACAAATGAATAAACAATATACATAAGTAGTATTGATTATTTTACCGTCAATTCTACGGGTGTTGGTATTTGTGAGGCATTTATCCACAATCAACTTCTTATCACAAACAGACTGGGCAAAATAGCATACTTTAGCCCTACACAAATGTGTCATGTAACTGATTGAATTCCTTTATTACATCCATCCTGAAACTTGTTGGATATTTCCCACCAGGGATAGGGAATAGAGCTCACTCACAAGCCTGCTCCAGCACTCCACTATCTTTCCCTTCTCCCTGTGTATGCACACATTTGAAATGACTGAAAACACATTGTACTGGAGAGACTTTTTGGAAGTGAAATGTGACTGCATGTGCACCAGAGATACGCATACAGGCAAAACTGTTGAAAACGGAAGGAGTATATTCATCTCTCTAACAGAAATCAAAATACATGACACAATTTATGTAGCTCATCTGAGCTCATGCATTCCAAACTCTTTGTATCAACCCTCCATAGAAGGTTAAAATGTGGAAATGTTTACAGACATATTTTGCTATCAACTATTAGCTCCTGATTCTGAAAATTCTAATATGAAGGGCTAGAACTAAGGAACATACTCTTCTCTTAATCTGCTATTCCAATACATGCAACCACAAGAACAACAGCCATGCAAAACATAAACATTATTGGTATCCAGCTGTCCCCTCAGTTTTACTAACCCATCCTGCCTCCCTCCTTCACTGCTTCACTCCGTGTTCCTGAAAGCACCTGACATTCATGAACATCTTAATGGTGCTTCTGCAGAGCTGGATTTTCATACAAACCATTCAGCTACCTTTCTACCAATATAAAACAGCTAACAGTACAATGGAAATCTTTCGTATCTACTTTCCTTCTTTACCCTGTTCAAATAGTGAGATTTTTTTTAGCTGTTTTTTCGAATAGCAACCATATGCGACATGCAGCTCATCATGTTATAGACATACTTCCATTTTTCTGATGGTTGTTAAAAGCGACAAATTAAATGACTTTTGGCAGCTGCACTCAGCTCCCCTGAGAATGAGAGTCACATTCAGAATCCATGCAATAAAAGAAAGTTGGTTAAACGTTCTGCCAACTTGGGCAGATTGAAACAGTCTCAGTGGGACAGCAAGACAAACTGAAACTCATCAGGTCCACAAAGGGGTTTGCAGTGTTGGAGGATAATGTTATTCAAGTGGCAGGAGTGAAAGACAAGTAGAGGAAAGGTAAGCAGAACAGCTTCTGACCCTTTCTTTTGCTGATAAGAAGCATCAGAACAGCAATTTTAACTATATTTTCATTACTACTGGCAGTTCTAACTACACAGAAATTCATAATAATTAAACTTTGCGTTTGCTGAATAAAAGGCCATCTTCCACACAGCTTTATTTCTCTATATAACTTAATTATTCAACGATAATTAACTGAAAAAGGGAAAGAGATTATTCAAGTATCTTGCTTACTATCCCAAATACTGCTGCAATGCTCTTGTCTATAGGTAGGACTGTATGGAAACACTGTATGCCATTCCCCTTCGTGGCATGTCACTTCCTGTTCATACAAATTAGTAGGAATATATCATTAAAAAGCTCTTTCGGGGCCAAAATGCCAGTTGCTAGTCTGTCAGAAACCTACTGCTATTGCTAATCCAATTAGCTAGTCATCCTCCACGTACAAAAAGAAAACAAAATTCCCTACAACTATATAGGCACCATAGGTTTTATTCGTTCCTCTGCCAACACCGTTTGTTACCCAACAGCGATCCTCATTCTCCATGATATTTCTCATTTTAAAACATCCACTGACTGTCCCTGTACTCCTAAGTTCTTACTTTGGCACCCTAAGAAGCTTGTACTCTCCCAGTGAGACAAACTCCTTTTAACCCTTCTTTTCACTCATTCCAATTACACTGTCTCTCCTACACGTGAAACACAATTGATAGTCTTTACCAATCCTTACTAGTAAGGAAAAGTAATCCCTACGTGCTTGCCTTGTCCTTTCTACTCTCAGACACACTGTTACATTACATCACACTTCAGTTACTTTTGTTCTCAGCGCTGTCCAGCTCCTGTACTTCCCCTCCAAGTTCAACTCACACTCTGTCAGCACACACACAATCTAAACTAAGCACTCCATTACAAAGATAGACCTGGAAGCTTTTATGTCAGTAATCCTCCTGTAAATCCTACTCACTTTCTGCTTATCTTTTTTCTATATGCGACATCGGTTGTTTACCAATAGGGATTCGTATGTCAGCTTAAGAACCGTTACATTAATTTAGCAGAAGCAATCTATGAGGGATAGCTCTAACACTTGCCATTTCAACTTCAGTGGGTGAATAGTTTTGTTTGCCCCAGTAATTCTGCACTGGGGGCATAACAGAACATTTTTATCTTCTGCCTCCATTATTCTGCCTCACAAGAAGCACGGGAGTCCCAGTAGAATACTTCCATCTTTTGCACCCAGCAGGTGCAAGGACATCTTTGTCAGATTCCACTTATGTGGCTTTCAAAGTTGCTCACTAGGGTCAAATAAGCAATGGAAATTTCCCAAACTGGGGAAAAGCAGCTGAAAGTTAGTCCAATGTCTCAGTAGTGAAGCTGAGGGTGGAAAATGAGGAAGAAGTAGGTGGGCACTTGACTGCCCTAGATACCACTGAGCATGCCCAAAGGGACACGAGCATATCTTAATAACGAGTCCTTGAAAAAGAATATGGATGCTGCTGTATTGCATGTGTCTGAACTGTTCCAATGTAGAACCTGAGCTCTGAGGAGGCACACTTCAGATCACATCGAGCTACATGGTTACTTAAGGGCTATGCCTGTTAAAAAACTCTGGACAGGAATGTCTGCCTGTAGATCTGGTTGCCATTTCAGCATTACGGCATCGTTCTCATTTCACTTCCTATCAGTATAACTGACATCAGCACTGTATGTATATTCTGTCAGCTGAAGGAACGCAATATTTTCCCAAGCATTTCAATGATTTTCTGAGCACTCAAAGGTTTCTTGCCTGACTGTTTTGCTCTCTTGGCTTCTATGCAGCTGCGCTGTGACCTGGGAAAGCAGAGAAGTGCTGAATGCCTCCTTACACCTGTAACATAAAAGCAACTCAAGCCATTCCTATTTGTCTCCTCAATCCAGCACTGAACAGCAATCTTCAAAACGATTTCTGGCTTGGGAACAGATCCTGTGTTAGCAAAGGGCAGGCAACACTATGGAACATGCAACTGTTCTGTAGGTTTAAGAGCAACAGTGTAGGCTGTTCAATACCAGCTAGTTGGTTTCACACCTTGGAAACATTCCTGGACATGCTTAACTTACTTGGGTAGTACAGCCTATGCCTATAGCTACTAATGTAATCCTACAGTGCAAGTTAAAAAACAAATGTAAACCCTTCAAATAAACAGAATAAAAATTCACTTTGCGATTAATTGCATCTTGCTTTTTTCATCTCATGGGTTGGAAAGACTGCATGAGGAGAAATTATTTTGTGTAATAACCAGCTCTAGCTAGAAAGTATCACCCCAAAAGCTTTCCTAACCTACAGATGAGATTCCGTAAAATTTTCCACAGAAAGATGACCTTGCATTTTGTAAACAGCGTGGTTCTTTTTTGTTTTTAATTAAGAGGAAGCCTGATTAGCAACTAAGCATCTGCCGCAGCCCTGACATGAGAAGGTCTCACTGGTCCTGACAAAGACCTCTCTCTTCTGAGATCTGCTGCCACTCTACAGACCCAGAGGCCCCATTTCACCTCAGCAGCACTGCTCAGCCTCTGCCTAACCTACATCAGAACAGCACTGGCCTGCAGCTCAGCCACAGCCCCACACATGCACTCCAGGGATCCAGACCCCAACTCAGCGACTGGCTTGAAGTCTGTTTCAAATGACTAGATTTGCTTGTAAGTTTGGACAGAGCACCTGTTTCAAAATCCTGACCAAAATTTATGCAATGACCAGCTGCAGACAAAGCCTTTACACAGAAGAATTAATCACAGATACCACGTATCACATCATATCCCAGCACTGCTGTCATAAAGACACCAAGGGAGAATGACTCAGAACTGGGAGATGAGAGGAAAAAGAAGTGCTGAAGTACATGCGGCATGCGGGAAACGATAATGGGAGAAGCAGCACCATAAACTGACCTGGTATGGATCTTAAGCTGTGATGGCTGAGCAAATTTGGAATGACAAATGCCACATTCATAAGGTTTTTCTCCTGTATGCGTCCGCATGTGAAACACTAACGCTGTTTGGGAGCTGAGGATCTTCCCGCAGACAGAGCAGAGAGGGCGTTTCACTCTGCCTTCGTGCTTCCGCACATAATGCGTCCTCACATCTCTCTTTCTTTTAAAAGTAGCACTGCAAAGGCTGCAGGCAAACTGCCTTTCGTCAGTGTGGACGCATGCTCGGTGCTCCTTCCAGCTGTTGTAACTAGCAAACGACTTGCTGCAGATGTCACACTGGTAGACTTTACCAGGCAAGCACTGATGGATATCTCTGCAGTGATCCACATACTTTTTCCGGGAAACAAACTGCTCGTTACACTCATTGCATCTTATTACGTAGGCCGATTTCTTATTCGCCTCACTTTTATTTACCTTCTTTATTTTAAATTCTTCAGCTGATTCACGTTCTTCAGCACCTTTCTCATTGGAGCACTCATCATCCTCATCATCTTCCTCAGTAAAGGCTTCATCGTTATCTCTAGTAGCTTCGACATCTGAATACTCTGCTTCATAATCTCCCTCTTCCTCTCCCTTCACACTCTTCCCACCTTCAGCTTCATTCCCTTCTTCACTCAGCGTTTCCATTCCTCTTTGAGCTTCCGTATGTTTCTCTTTCTGTTCTTCTTGCAGTTCACTACAGTCTGCCTGTGTAACAGCTGGCCTTGCAGGCTCTTCCTCCCGACTTGCAGACTCTTTGTGCATTGCATCCTTTTCTAGCACAGCCTCTGGCATCCCATCCCATATCTCCCTATCACTATCTTTGTCACAGCTTGCTGCATTTGGTCTGTGAGTAGGTGGAATTACCATCCAGTAGACTGGCATAAGTTTCCTTTCTCGCCCAGATTCATGGACTTTTCTGTTAAAACAAACAAACATGGGGAACAACTTTAATAGGTTCAACTGCTTCAGTTCAGGCATGTTTATCTTAGAGGAGCTGTTTCCTTTTAGCTGTTCTTCACACCATTTAGAGAACACACAGCATAATTAGAGTGCCAAACGGGAATTTTGCAAGGAGGCAATTAAAGAAAATTAAAATATCTGAGCCCATCAAGGACAGTCTCTGAAGTATACATATTTGTCACCTGGCTACAACCAAAACATGGACTGTATATTTTCCTCCAAAACAACAGTGGACAGTGTAAGATATGAAGGACTCAAACCAAGGAAAATACAGATCAAATATATGAAAAACAAAACAGAGCCCCTTGCAAGTCATCTATTACAACTGTTAATTCTCCTTATCGCTAGTCAGGGTGTGGAAAATGAACTGCAAAGGTTTTAAAAGCAAATCAGACACACATCTGCCAGAAATAACATCAGTACAGCAGAGAGAAACTTAAAGCACGTGAATGCACTGAACAGCTTTTACAGGCCCCTTATGGACTTGGCTTACAAACACAGAAACGTGAGAATTAACAGATGCATTTTCTTACTCAAATACAGCTCAACGTCCTCCTGATGGACCTTTGATTATTTAAAAACCAATAAATAACAAGCCCAGGTTCTAACAGCCCTCCTGCCTTGGAGAAGAGCAGGCCCTATGGCCAGTTTCCCTGCAATCATGATTCAACACGAGTTAGCAGAAAGCGTGCCCACAATGAAAGAGTCTACCAATCCTAGCCTATGGCTAAAATGCTAATATGTTTAAACACAACATTTTTCTTCTCAGAGATTAATGCACACAATCTGCATTACCCTCAGTACTAATCCAAAATATTAAGCACAGTGCCAACTCGGATGTCCTCTGAAAAGCACAGAGCAGAAGTGCAGAAGAACAACACAGAACAACTTCCAATATTTTATATGTCTGCAGTTACCTGGTATAGCTACTGCCCTTTCCCTGCTTTCTGCATTTCACCACATTTTTAATTGACTTGATGGTATTTTTATATAATTTAGCACTCTAAATCTTCCTTTGGAGTGAATTATTAGTATCAGCACTTATTGGATATATTATTAAGAATCAGGAAAGCACTGATGTATAGTTCAAGAAAGAGGAAAGATATTTTCACATGCGTTTTAAACAGATGCCGATTCTTTTGGGATTCCAATTTTAATATCAAAATCTGAGGCTTCTGCACAAGACCTCTTTGATTCAACAGGAAATGCTTGCCTGAATTCCCAGTTTGGGAAACCTCAATCCAGACTCAGAATTTGATGAAGTAACCTGAAAAAAATCTGTACAGATTTCAACACCCGTCAGATCAAGCCCAAGGAATTCTCCAAGTGAAGCTTTTAGGACTTCAGAAATGCTTCCACCCTGCTGCTCACAAACAAGTGAGAGCTCATACACACAAACACAGAATGCTGTACCTCACATGAGTCTTGTAAGCAGACCTCTGAGCAAAGCTGGCAGGGCAGCGCTCGCATTTATAAGGTTTCTCTCCCGTGTGTGTTCGGATGTGGACCGTCAGGCCACACTTGGAGCTGATGAGCTTGTCGCAGTACGGGCATGCCTGCGGGTCCCTCTGCTTCTCGTGCACCCTCTGGATATGATCATTTCTGTCCTTCTGATGCTTAAACCTCTTGTCACAAAACATGCAAGAGAAGCCCCGTTCAGCGCTATGAACAGTGAGGCAATGCTGCCTCAGGTTCTGGTGGCTGGAGAAGAGCTGCTCGCACATGTTGCAGCTGTACTTGACAGACAGATTAACGCCATGCTTGAGCTCCATATGCATCTGGTACTGCTTGATAACATGGAATGATTCACTGCACTTCTCACATGCAATCTCTGGCAAGACTTCTGCCACACGCTGCAGTGATCTCTTACGTTTGGTTTTACTGCTAAGATCAGAAATCAAACTGTTTCCACCTTCCCACTGCTCAGACAGCATATCCCTAACTACTACGCAGGCTTCCTTTGACCCAGTCTGACTCACGGGAGAGTGAGCATTCCTCTGCTCCAGACCAATGACATCCATGCCAAGTCTGCCTCTGTTATCTGTTCTGTCACATTTAGGTAGCTTTGCTGTCCTAGATTTTTCTTGTGGAAAAGCAGTGCCCTCTTGCTCCAGATTTGCTGGTTGGCCTTCAATGAGTTCACAGCCAGCCAGCAACTTGTTACGCTTTTGCCTCTCCCAGAGCTTCCTCTGCATGGGTACTGCCACCACTTGGGAACAGCTACTCAGTTTGCAGTCCTCTTGCTGGATGCGAGGCCACTGTTGCACACCATTTTCACACAGCTGATCTTTCAGATGGAGGCTCAAATCTAAACCCTTCTTTCCCTCTGCTCTCACTTCTTCACAAATGTCAAGCAAGTCCTTGCACTCAAGCCTTTCTGCTATTTCTTTCATTCGTTGCAGTTTTCCTGCTTCAATCTCCACTTCTGCAGTATAGACGAATTCCAGAAAGGAGGTGAACTCTTCTGTGTAAATGTCTTGCAGAGTCACTGTGCAATTCTTGGTGTCCAGCATCTCATCGTGCAGGAAAAGCCCTTTAAAATAGTTGCTGGAAGCTGCCAAGACAGCTTTGTGAACCAGAAACTCCTCTTGAATTCCTAGATGTTGCGTGTGCACTGTCACGTCACAGAGATGACCGAACTGGTACAGAGAATGCAGTGCCCTCAGGAGATTAGGAGCTGCAACCTTGGACTTCATTAGAATTTTCTTCTTCTCCATCCTGCCAGAAAAAGAGACAGATGTTTGAATGCTTGTTCTTCCACGAATTACCTCTTCATTCACATACAATATTAGTCACTTACATAAAAAGCTCAGTGGAGTGCTGTGTCCCAATTCCCAATTTACAAGATGTACTAAAGGCCTCAAGGTTACTTCTGTCAGTGCAACTGTCATCAGCCAACACAGATTATGGTTTATTGCGGTCACAGATGAAGATTTGCTCTCTAGGATAATCCTTCAGAGCCAATATTCTGGAGTGCAGATGGTAACAGTAACAAAATGCGAGTAACATAATAACGTGACACTTCATATAAGCACTTTTCAACATCAGAGGTCACAGCAATTCACAGTAAAAATAAGCAACCTTCCCCATGTCTGTTGTATCAACGGGGGAATCAAAGTATAGCAGGTCACTTCCAGTTGTTTCCAGGCTGGTGTTAAAGCAAAGCCTGTGTTTTGGCAACCCCACACCAGGCTCTACTCACTGTGACAGGCAGCTCCTCGTTCAAAGCAGGGCAGAAATCTCTGGACCTCAATCAATTTTGTTTCTGTTTTGCTCCCCTCCACATAAGCAATCAGACCTGGTGGTTAAAAATGAGAATTAGAAAGCTTATATTGTACTCAGGCACTTAAAGAAATGCAGAAAACGTACAGGGACAAATTATGTATCTGGAAATGTATACTTTTCTTTTTCCTCTGAGGAGGCAGCAGTATTTTATTTGGAAAATATTTCCAAACAGCCTGCTCCTTCTCTGTCATCAAACAGCGAGGTCAGAAGTTTTCTGACATCTTGATGATTTCGCAAAGAACAATTTGCACTTTCCCATCAGCTCAAGGGACAGATGCCACGCATCATTACAGTAAACCACATGCCTGAGAGCACTGTGGCTTTCCTATCTCAACCATTATACGACACCTATAACTCTGGAACAAGAAGTCTCATTTACCCTCGCCCATAAAGCACAGCAACGTTGCTGACACCCGGACTGAAACCTTTAGATGCTCCTATAATATGTGATCTGATACAATCTGATATTCTAAGCTTATATTCCTGATACAACAGGGTTTCTAAATGCCTGTTATTTAGCACATTTGCAACAGATCTGTCACCAAGGGAAGAACCTTAGGCCAAAATAAACAGACAAAGTAGCTTGCTATTGCTGAAAGACTCTGCTTAGGGTTGGCTTGCTGTGCTTGCTTTCACTCCTCATCTGAATTATGTTTGACATTACATTAAATACATCCCTGGCAGATATAAGCTGTCTGATTAAGAAGACAAATGTGTCTTCAACATACAGCACTAGGAAGTTGAATACAGTACAAAGCCTAGAGAGAACAGCTTTGAATAGCAAGCTTAAGAGATAGCTTTGAGAACACTCTTCCTATTACAAGCTGCAGCAAGCACTGCAGAGGATAATCATCTTCTAATCTGTAAGGCGTGCTTCGTAACTTGTGACATCCCAAATAACATTTTAAGAACTGCATTTACAGGTTTCCAGTGCCATTAAGAGTCACGGGAATGTGTATTGTAACGTTCAAGGAAACAAGGGGGATTTCTACTAGACAATAAATGTCTGTAATACCTCAATATCTGTCTCAGTTAGGAGTTTGATCCTGAGTCCTCCCTCCTATGAGCTTTTGTTGAGAAATCCCACCCAAATGAGTGGGACTGCTTGGGATCTCAGCCTTCCTGCTCAGCTGCTGCAGAACTTCCCACCTCTCCTGTCTGCCAGTTCAAAGATGTTTACTCAAAGAAAACAAACAAACATTATTAAAAGACAAATACTTTGGAGAAGCAGCCAAAAGAATGAGTGAAGACAAAACAGGTGCTGAAAGAGACCACTGAAACTGGAAGTTGTGGAGGGATGCACAACATAGCATCAACTACATTGTATCAGAAAAGGACTACTTATATCCAGATTCCTCCAAACACCTAATTAACACTTTCTCTGTCTTAAGAGTTCTGAACAGTGAGGACAGTCTTAGTGAATGCATTCAGCACTGTTTTGCACCCTGTGTTGACCATGATTTTTGCAACCTACTGAAATACTATTGCTACTACTAAATATTTACCCTGCAAAAGGAACAAGGAGTGCTTGCAAGCTGCAGGAAGAAATGCAGATCCAGAGGCTAATGCCTATACTTAGTCCACAAAGTCACAAGAACTACCATCTAATCTGTTCCCTGACTTGCCCTTCTCAGTGTTTTCCAGCACATCATTCCTCACGTCCGAGCGGAGCTGACAGTACTGAGAAGCTCAGTGATCAGTAAAGCTTAAGGAAATCAATGAGCAGAGCATGTGCTAATTTTCTCCTCCTCCTTTTTAAGATCCCCATCTGAGATAAATTCTCAGTACAAGCTCACATGTGAACTCAGCTAACACTTAGATCTGATACAGAGCCAAACAGAGAGGTTTGTTCCAACATGATCTCGTCAGTTCATCTGGTTCTAGATTAAATCAGCCTGGGAACTGCTCACTGAAATGTCTTTCTAATGAAAAAAATACCACAAATAAATCAATTCTCACCTTTTTGCTTCTTCAGAAGAAAACGAGACTGCTTTTTGTTACTGCTTGGACAGGAAACTTAACTTGAGTTTTCTCAAGCAGTGTTGAATAATTTGTTTTCTCACATTTTACTTTCATGAGATGAGATTAAAATGTCACTGCAACTGTACTGAAACACTGTCTAAGTTGCTTTCTTATTATTTTTTCTTTTCCTGAAAACTTGTCAGTAGAGAGTTTTTAAACATGTTGCTTTCCTTTGTGTGGTAAGAAAGCCTCTACTGTTTATATGTCATTAAAGCTTATTGACAAGTGAATATTTATGAGGCATTCCCACCCAAAGCAATAAGAACAAGGGTGACAGAACTGTGGTAAATCATTCCCTTATTTAATCAAAGGGAGAGATGCATTTTATGCACTTTGAGTTAATGTTGGCTTGAAATAACAGCCAGCAATGAAATTAAAAAAAAAAAAATGGTAATATAATTATTAATGCAAGGCTTAATCTGGTCCCTCCACATATGAACACAAGACATCTCGGTGTTCATAATCCTAACTTTGGCTCCTAGCCACATCATTAAAGCAAGCTTCCCCAATCCCTTTTGCTTTAGCCAGCCCAAATCTCAGAACAATTGGCACTTCTCTTTCCTGCAGAACTTATATGCCTCATGTATGTAACCTTAACCCTGCAGAGTGGCAGAACACAAAACTGCTCCTGGCTCACAAAACCAGAAGCAAAAATGAGGAGGCAAAAGAAGCTAACAGCCCTAAATAACAGGCTAACAGCCTGAATATCATCCTGCTTTACCTTGGAGCTACTTCTGAGATCAGGCAGCAAGTTGCTAGCTTCAGACACTGACTTCTGGGGACTCAAAGAATTTGGATGGATGCAAGACTTCCAGAAAATTAGACTAGAAGAACCACTGCAAAAGCCAAAGCATATTTCTCTTTAATCACAGTACCTAATAATGCCATTGGAATAAGTCCAGCTGTTTTCAAAACCAAAGCCTAGTAACGGCTTCTAATCCACAAGAAGAGATCAGTGTTTTGTTCTGTGCCCCTCTTCTTTTTAATGCTACAATGACGCATTCAACAGTATCTCCCTAATTAAATGAAAACAGGAAAACTGCACCAGTAAAAGCAACAGTAAATGTTTCTAAAAAAGAATTGTTTCTTGGCTTTCACTGTTTACCTCTACTTGGAGATTTTCATGGGCCAGGGCCTTAACTGCTGTGATACTGTACTGCTCATCAGAAGTGAAGACAGTAACAGCATCCCCATCTGTCTGGGGAAAAAGAATACAAGAAAGGTCTAAAGGCGCAATTTTCGATAAGCATGCCACTCAATTTATTTCATGCTCTGTTTTTTGCAAAGTACACATAATCTTCAGTTGCTTGAGTCTCCCCAAGTCTTTTAAATGGAATCCTAAATTTCTAATTAGGGAAGAGAAACTTATTCCCTAACTTATCTTGCCAGGGAGGGATCCTGAGGGAGGGATCTTGACAGCTGCTTGCATATAGGAACCCCTTTACCTACTGACAGAAGAAAATGAGACCTCCTTTGACCAGCTGCTCTTCGCAGAAGCTGTCCAAATACCTCTGTGAAGTGCTGGTACAGCATGAGAGCGCAGGTTTACTCCTGGATGCCTTGGCTAAAACTTTCCCGAGTAAGATGAAGGTGGGTAGACTTCTTGTCTTCCCCCCCCCTCCTAATCCCCCATCAAGTCAGATAGCATTTTGAGAGTGACTGTGATTATAAAATGTGAATGACAGGAAGATAATTAACTACTGTAAGTGAAAAAGAACATGAAGAGGGCATAAATAAGTGCTGGAATTACTCACCTGCATTAACCACCTGGAAAATCAAGTTTATTCACACAAATTCCCACACCAGGTCTAGCAAGCTGTCAGAGCAGCGACAACACCCACACCACACCTGTCACAGCCAGAAATCAATTCAAATCGCTCTTTCTGTGAGAAAATCGAGGCCACCCACCCAGGCCGTAGGGCTGGGACACCTCGGGACACATCAAGCTTCGCCGCGGCGCCCAGGCCTCGCCTCCGCCACGCTCCCTCACGAGGCGTCGAGCCCGGCCCGCGGCCCAGCCAGCTCTGGGCCCTCCCTCGCGGCAATCCCCGGCGGGCCGCGCGTCCAATTGCCCTCACCGACCCCTCGGTCCCGGCCTGGCTCGCCGCAGCCCTTACCCTACCGTGCCCCACGCGAGGGTCGCGGCTGCCGCGCTCCTCTCGCACCGCCTCTGGGAGAAACCACCTTTCCCCCGCTGTTTCGCCGCAATGGTCCTGCCCGCCTGCCCGAAAGCAACATGGCCGCCCTCGGCTTCGCCCCCGCAGCCGCTCAGCCTTTCCGCCATCTTGAGTGAGGGAAGCGGCATGTCAGGAGCGGGCGGCCATCTTGGGCGCGGGGGGTTTGCCCGCTACTGCTCGCTTTTGAGGCCCGTTTTTGGATTTGTGAGGGAAAGGGCTGCTGGGCGGGGAGAGGAAAGCTTGGAAGAATAACAGAAACAAAACCAAGCCAGGCTTTCTGGGTGAAGAACCCGTGCTGCAGGCTCAGCTGCCCACTGAGGAGAGGCACGGCGGCCCTCCTGCGTGCCCGGAGCCCCCAGGCCAGCCCTGTCCTATGTGCAGAGCTGCTTGCCTGCAGCTATGATGTTACCCAGAGAGGGGTTTTTGTTGTTCTGCAGCCAGGCTGCTTCACGAGAGGCATATAGATGATTTCTCTTGCTAGGGGGAGACAAGAGGGAGGTGAGGAAATGCACAGCTGTAAGATGTTTTCTGACCCTCAAAAAGAAAATCTCAGATCTCAGCGCAGTGCGTTTGTGCAAGTTGTGAAAACACTTTTTTTTTCCCATGAGAAAGCGAGCTGGATTTGCTGATATCTTCCAGAAGATCGGGTTGCAGGGCCTCAGTTCTGCAAACGGATCCAAGCTGGAAGCCAGGACTTTGTTTGCCTGTGTCTGGGGCTTTACTGTCTCTCTGCATTGCCAGGCTGGATGACAATAAAATTAACAGCTTCTGTGGGGACTTTGTTTTTCTAACAATTCATATATGTCTTCTCTAGGAAGAGCTGGTTGAAAAAATGCATAAATGTAAGAAGCTTTTGCTCAACTCCTTTCAAAACACGGAAAAAACCATCCAGTTGACTGAAAACCAGTCTGTTTTCCTATCTGCAAAATGAAGCATTTCACAGTTCTTGCTCAAAATACATCCCACAGACTTGCATCTGCCATTGAAATCTATTAGTGCCAGAACCATTAAACAGAGAAACCACCTGAAACTGAAAACCGGTGCCTAAGAGAAGGTCTTTGTGATTGATTTTGAAATGGCCCATGGGCTTGCAAAGGGCACTGGGTTGCCTGATGCTGTCTGGGCACCAGCAGGGCTGGAGGACCCATCTATGTATCTCATTGAGTTATAGAGAACACAGCCTTAGATGGGCTGCAGAAGATGCCGAGTTAATGTCTTTGTCAAGTAGTTCTGTGCCCTAGGAATTTCTGTTTTTAATCAGAAATCTCAAATAAGATGTAGTTAAATTGCTCATGTTGCCAATGGCTCCTCACATTGTTGCTCCTCAGAATCAATAAATGTCTTATCTCATGATGTAGCTTTCTCCAACAGCTAGATCCAGCCCTCCACATCTCCCAGCATGGATACTGGTTGATTACATCTAGTGATTAGATTTATAGTGACTGTACGTCCAATTTAAGGACGTTTTGTGGGGTAAACCTGCTCTTCGGAGGGGGCTTACATCTCCTGCAGCCACTGTTCCTGCAGCACAAGACTGCTTCTTGTCCGTAACCCAACGTGGTTAGCTGGAAAGGCACTCCACAAGCTGTCTTTTATCATGTGAATTGATTTTAAACAGCTGATGGATGTGACAGGTTCACTCTGTGGGCTGCCAACTACTTAAAACACACAGGTCTTTTTCCCAGTACAAATCGCAGATAAATTCCTCGTGGAAACTATTAAGTTAGCTCAAGTGGAAGTTTTAATCTTTAGCTTGCAAGAATGTTGGACGGTGATTGTAATTCCTAGAAGTAAAACAAATTCTGCAATTTACGATCTTGCTATGAGGCCAGCATCACTGGGACTTATCATGCTGTTTGCCTTTATTTTCTGTGCTTCTATTACACAAATTTGAACCTGGATCCTGTAATTAGCAGGCTACTGGCCAAATATTAGAAAACATTCACACAGTTATGTGGCAACAAGACTACTGTCGGAAAGAGAGAATAAAAATATTTAGAATAAAAATAACTGGGGGAAATTCAACTGACTTAGGCTTGCGTAGGCCAAGAGGCAAGTCTTGTCTGATGGATTTCCCACTGAGGAGCGTGCGCTTCCACTGCGAATTTGGTTTTCATCACTGATTATTTTGTTTATATTCGGAGAATGTTTCTATTGTCAAGATACAGCTCTCGGAGCAGAAAGAATGAGCAGCAATATGAGTGATCCATGCTAAAATGTCAGGATAATATTCCTATATCTTAGCACAGGGGAATGGTGTTTGCTTTTACTTTATCTGAAACCTGGTCTGTTCAACAGTTCTCACCCAGAGGAGTTGGGAGGGAAGATGAAGTGCCAGACTCCTGTCCAATTTAGTCTTGCTTTCACAAGACTTGAGTGAATTGCTGCAAAGAGTTGGCAGCGCTGTTGTATGGGGTCATGCTGCATGTCAATCCTTGTGGGTCCCCTTTGGAGGAATGCTCCAAACATTGCTTTTGCATACTGAGGGCCTTCAGGAAGCAGGGCAGGCTGGATTTCCTGCTGCCAGTAGTGTATTTCTGAGGTCAGAGAAGAGGAACTTGGCTCTCCACGTGTCCTGGGTGCTCAGATGCACTTTGAGTGTTGTTCATGAGTTACTGCATGGCTTCTTAGGGCAGAATATCAAGCCCTGTCTCCCTCATCTCTAAGAAGTATCCTAATTTCTGGAGGGAAAGAGTGAGGGCAAGTGGCTTATTTGCTCTCCCTCTAAATCAGGAACTCTTTTCTGAGCGTTTCAACAGGAGGGATGAAACCATCTGAGAGTTGGGAGGGAGGTGTCTGAATCCTCTCAGGCTGAGGAACGTGCTGAACCCGAGTGCCCTGTGCATGGAACGACTGATCTCAACGCAGGGGTGCTGCAATACAGCAGGACACAACTCATGTCATCCTCTCAGCCAGAATACTGCAAAGTCCAGAAGAGAGCTGCAGCCTGGGAAGCCAGATTTTATCTATTTCCTTTGCCTCGGTGTGAACGCCTTGGGCTTTGATCATGGTGAATAAGACCAGGAAAAGAGGAAACGTTGGGAACCAGATCTGACCCAAGATTTTCGGCCAGCCATGTCACTCCACTGTGAATGCCAGTCCTGCTTTTGGGCACCGAGGTCTTTGATAAGAAAAGTGAGGAATGGAAATGCAGTGCTCCAAATCCCAGGCTAATTGCTGACCCGTTCCTTCCTCTCTATAGCCCACAGGAAAGCTCCTGTACCCAAGAGTAAGCGCACGAAGGGAAACAGGCTCCTGACACAGGGAGAACTGCTGGAGTGGTCATGCAAAGTGATTCCTGGAATCTGGGGCTTGCATAAAGCCTCCCAGAAAACATCTGTTCTTACAGCTCTTCCAAAGAAGATCTGTTGTAAAAGCTGTGCTTGAGGATGGCTTACGCTGGGGCACATTTTGAGAAGCCCCAAACCGTGCCCTGGCAATGCAAGACAAAACCTCACTGCACCTCTCCTCTGGGCAGCAATCCTTTCCTTGTGGCTCCGCCAGAGGATGCTGCAGACTTCAGGAAGAGCCCTGCAGCGCAGCTTGTCATTCGCAGCATTCTGAAATGCACAACTGGTCTCTCACTGATACAACCCAGCCTCCTGGAATGCAAGATGAAAGGACTGCAGTGCCCAGGCCATCCGAAGTTAACCCTGTGGCTTGCTGGGGCTCAACCCCTTTGCAAGCAGGGAGTGGGGATGGAGCAGGTCCACGAAGGGTGTCCTTAAGGAATGAGCTGTCAGCAGGATCAGTGCTGGGCTGCCCCTTTGCCAGAGAGAGAGGAAAGAGAGGAGTTAAGTGGTTAAGGAGCCAGGAATCGGATTATCCTGGAAAGGGCAAAAAAAAAAAGTCCGTTTTGAACAGTTTCCTTGGGAGATAAGTTCATCCCATGCTGTTCAGATGACTGTGACATTGAGAGGAATCCAAGCACGTGTCTGCCAGAGCCTTTGAGGAGGAGAGGGCTTCAAAATGCATTTTTCCCAAGTTTGGAGCTGATGAAGCTGAAGCTCTGCTGAACGGGAGCCAAGCCACCACTCAGCAAACCTTAGTGTTGTCCCCAAAATGGAGACAGAGCTTTCAGCATAGTCTACAAACGCAAATTCCAGACAAAGTCCTGATGAGAAACAAACAGCAGACTTTTGCTCTCTGTGTCAGTGGTACATACTGGTCAGGCTCAAATGCAGTTCTCCGTAATACATTCTGACGTATGGTTTTGCTGCAAATCAAAGATGCCGTATGTGCTCCCTGTTACACTGCTTTAAGTCACAAGAAGCTGGAATTGGGTATGTCGTGGAAAGAGATTCTGTTAATGCCCTTGTAGCAGAGAGGCTGCAGCTAGCCACAAGAAACCTCTCTCAGGGTGACACAGCGCGGTCAGTGATAAACAGGACAGCAGGTGAGATGGACTAACAGCTCCTCCCGGCTTTGGAAATCAGTGAATCTGTGAATTATGGGAAGCGGTGTTTTTTCCATCTACTTTTACTTTGCAGCTCACCCCTGCGTTCAGGCCCCTGCGACACGATATATTCCCACGGCTTTGGAGGGGCTGCTTTTGGGTTAATTCACTGCAATCCTGACACCACGCTCTTGACAAGTGGTGTGCTGGGCGGATGGGAAACAAGATGTAAGAGGTGCCTCAGCAAATGGTTTGCTATGTTACCAAATAAATCCCCCACGCAGTTCATCCCTTACATGCTCTTGTTTATTACACATATTTAAGCTGTTGGCACATTGTGACCTTCTGCTTCGCCCTGTAACTTTGAGAGAAGCAAGATATTTTAACCCGTAATAAACTACAGGCATCTCCCCCAGCAATTGCCTTTGCGAGCCCATGATTTCCTATCCTGCTCTAGGAAGCACTGAAGGTCTGATGCAGCTCTGGAGACCTCAGCCAAGTTTTCCTTCTCTATGCGAACCTTTTTTTTAACTCCATAACTCTTCCTGTTTCCAGTCAAACCTATATTTAAATAGTTTGCTGAGTCTGGGGCTCGGTGAAAGAGGTCTGTCAAGAGACTACAAAGCAGGTGGATGATGTTTAGTCTCTGACCAGCAGACGCTGCTGATAGCTACAGGATGCTGGTTCTTTCCCCTGCTGGAAACAAACTGCCTCCTGTTTAGTTACAGGCACTTAAATATTAATAAAAAATGTAATCAGCAAAGGGGGAGAAAACAGTTTATTTTTTTCCTTTCCTCTCCTGCATAGAGCCAAATGGATTTTAGAGTAAATTAATATTAGCACCTTGCTCCAAGCCAAAAGAAATAAAGCAGAAAATCAAAGTTATTCTTAACGCCAAGAAAATTGCAATTTCTTGCCAGATTTACAGTCCCAGCCTCACGCTGCTAATGTTATCCTTTATTTTGACCAAGACATCATTAACATAGCTGCTGACTTGACAAAGGTGATGCCAGACAAACTTCACCTGATCCTAAGGGTCGACCGATGGGATTTTTCAAGAAAGAAACACAAAAAGCCAAACAAAAGGGCCCCATGAGAGGCTTCTGCAGAGTCACAGCTGATGGGACAGAGGGAAATTGGTCTCCCAATGGGATGGGCAAGGGCTCTTTTGCAGTGACAGCTGAATTTTTAATTGATCCATTTATTTGCCTTGCTTGACCTTAAACTCACCTGGTGCCTGCAGGTTGGCTCTGGCACCGCAATTCCTGCTCTGCATCACTGTGGATCCCCAGAAGCTGTGCTGCTGACCTTAATCCAGGTGGGAGAGCAGGCCCAGAAGAGCGGTCTTAGCTTGGGAAAGGTCTATCAATCCAAATTCTTTAGCAGTAGCGGAGAATTTAGGTTTGCATCTGATTTCTCTGACGGGCCTGACCTGATATCTGGACCCAACTGATGTTCAAGGAGCTGAACTTTTTGCCTTGGGCGTTCCCATACCTCCAGCAGCGATCGCTTGCTCCCAGCTTGGGCTGAGAAATGTCCTTTCAATCACCAGATTGGGCGTGGTGGTTTTGCACGATGAGTAAACACCAAATGCAGCTGCCTGGAGAAATAAACACCTGGCAAAATATTTTTGGAGGATTAGTCATTGTCTGTGTGTTTGGGAAGGTTGCATCCCCAGCTGCACAGCGCATGTCATGGCGACCCTTCCTGAACCCGTTCCTTTGGATGCGTTCCTGATTCTGTCGTCGAGCTGCTTCACACACAGCGTGCCCGTGGTTTTTCAGCATGGATGCTGCCTTTCTTGTATTGCTAGGTGTAGTTGTGGGGCAACAAAATGTCCCAAGAATTGGTTAGAGCCAATGGTCAAAGCACGCTGGCATGAATTTATGTGTGGCTGCACCCCAGGAGGACAATCCCTGCTTGTAGCTGCTGGGATCCCGTGGCACAGACTTCTTGCAGCAGGCTTGTTCCTTTGGCCAGAAATCTGGGTTAACGTCAGCACAAGGAGCCACATGCAGAGCTCTGGGATTTCATCCAAGAAACCTGATCCACGTGATTTGAATTACAGATAAACAAGCAAAAACGCTGCAGAAGGGGAAGGGAGAGAGAGCATTGGGAAGGCACGACGATGGGAGAAAGCTGCTTGAAGAGGGCAGGCTGTACACTGCCCACACGTTGGTGGCAGTAGGTGACAGCAGCTATCTGCAGCCCATGCTCAGGGAATTTGTACCCCAATATCACCTCTACATTTACTGCTTTGGGAAAGATGCACCAGGTGGGGCTTCAGCTGCCTGCACACCGTTACAGCGCAGTCACAAAATCCCAATTTTTGGTGACTGAGATGCAGCTGGATCAGACAAATCAGCCATCATCTTGCAGTGGCAACTGCAGATGTAAAGCCCTGGATAAATGCGTTCTCATCTTGCTTCTCACTGCAGAGAGATGGTTTGTAAGCAAATTACAGCAGCAGCATGGAGAAGGGCACGGGAATGCTTGGCAGCAAATTGCTGCTCCCTGCAGTGGCAGCTGGTGAAGCACCTCACGTTTGCCAGCAATAGACAGGGCTGGAGCCTGCCTCCCAAATACGTGGTTCACATGGATACCAAACTGCAGTGCATCCCCAGCCTCTGTTTTTGTTTGCAGTTAACAGTTTATCACATTATCTGTCGACACTAAGTTCAGAAGGTCTGTAATTTGCAACATCACCTCTGATCCTACCAGGAACCCTCACAACTATCTATCAGCTATCAAAAGGAACGAGAGACACAAAAGCTTTGGACTGTTTAAATAATACTGACTTTATTACTGGCTTCCCATTAGGTTATTAGATAGCAGATTAATTGGAGGCATGTGATGCATCTAGTCTAGCTAAAATACCTCCCTAACTCGGCTTTGCTGGGCACAGGACCAGCCCAATGCAGTTTTCTTCTGCACCTTTCCCTTTTATTCCACCTCCCCTAGTTCCCTTGAACTGCATCCTGCAGGACGATGCTGGAGGAACATGGGACATTTTCATTTCCACGTGGTCCGCAGCAAGCATTGCTCTTTTCAAGTGGAATGTTGAGCTCATTAAAAACACAATTAATCCCTTTTTATCTATCAGTGTTTGTTCCCAGCTCGGTCATTAAACGAAGAACAGAAGTTTTGTCCTGCTAGCAAACTGGTTATTTTTGGAATCCTACCAAGGAGTTTTTCTTTCCACCAAGCCGCCCTTGCCCTCTCCCAGTCCCAAAAGCTCCATGTGCAAGTGGGAAATACTGAATTATTTACCTTAGAGAGTCACAGTGAAGGGCAGCAAAGGAAAAGAACAGGGAACTCATTCTGCTCATCGGTCTGGTGGTGCCGTGGGGCTGGTGCTTAGCAGACCTGGCCTTGCCTTCTTCCTGGGCACCTTTGGTTCCATTACCTCTGGACAAGGGAAGAAGACAAGGCTTGTACAAGTTTACCTGTCAGGTAAACAGGTCGTGGCTGTTTGCCAGCTCTGTGCCCATTTCCAATAGCTGTGTGGCACTGTCTGACAGCCAGTTTTCCTTGCTGGCAGCACCAAGCAGGACCTCCTGCTCTACAAATGTGCAAATGAAATAGATAGATGTGTTTCCAGGCAAATAACTTATATATATATATATATATATATAAAGAGAAAAAAGTTTCCCTACTTCTCACACCTTTGAACAAAGCAGTGGTGACTTCTGCTCAGGCCATGAGCGCGTTGTTAAAAGCATCTGCTTTCACTTAAGGATCTTGAAGGATTACAGAACTCCAGGAACATGCAAATTCAAGAGCTATAGAAGTGCCAGAGTGGAGAAAGTTAAGTGTTCCCTTGAGGGCATTCTAGTTTACAGAGTTTTACTTCACTTTAATTAGAATCCCAGAACATCATCTGCTGAAGGGCCTTTTCAGTTGTATTTTATTATTCTACATAGTAAGTGTGCATATCCCTTTCTTGACCCCACAGTGCTGTATACCACAAAGTGGACTCAACTCAGATGACACTGGCTGGGTAACAAGAGCCCACGTCACACGAGTGTGCAAGTGATGCTGCTGTGCACAGGGATCAAAATGCATAGGGAGGCAAGTTTGACTTAAATTCCCCTGCAATGAAGACCTTTCAATGCATCTTTAGTGTCCATCTATGTGTGAGTGCCCGGGCTGCCTTAAATGCACCCTGACCCTGCTGCTGGGGAATGCCTGCCTGTTCTGTTGCTGCAAGGAAAGCACAGCTAAATTCTAGCAATGCTGGGGCTGAACACAGCAGTGCTGGCTGATATCCAGCTGAGGCTTCTGCTTTGGTTTTCTTTTCTTTTTTTTTTTTTCCTTTCTCAGATTGTGCATTGCAACTTAGCACCAAAATTGCTTCTTTTCTCTTTCATTGCTGCTTGTTGCCGACGTGATGCAGAACCCTATCTTGACTGCACCCTTTGGCTTTGGCTCAGGGACTTCATGCAAGCACCTCAGCCTTCAGCATCATCCTTGGGCTCTATTTGCTTCCCACGTGCTGTGGTTTTAGAGAAATATATTTGAGAGCAGAGAGCAAGCAGAGTCAGGCTTTGTATGCAATTGTATTGCTTTCAGAGGGCCGGGAGAGGAAGGGCACACTGACAACTCATGCTGGCTGTGTGTGCCCATGTCCTGCTGCGTTTTCCCAGTCAGGCTCTGTGCTTCCCACTGTATCATTTTCCTTAGCTCATTTTGGGAAAGAGGTCAAGGAATTTTGCTGAAGTGATCCCGAAAGGTTTGCCTACGGGGCTGCCAATATGAAGGAAAATCAGCGGCACTGGGAAATCTCAGGCATCCTCACTGTCACGGATTTTAATTTGTGCCAACACTGTGTCTGCAGATGGCAGTAAAGAATGCCTTTCATTCCCGGGAATGTGAGCAGTAATTGCGCTTTGGCCACAGCACCTGCTTGCTTGCACCAAAATGTCTCTGCGGCAGCACGAGCTGCCGGGACCCACAGGGAGCAGGGGCCTGTGGGAGAAGGGGAGCTTTGCAGGAGCACAGCAGGTGTTGCCCCTGCTCTGTTCAAGGCTTTGTAACCTTGGGGAAGTCCTTTTGGCTCCTTCCATCTCTGGGCTGGTGGCACAGGTGGGGACATGCTGCCCCATACCGCAGCCGGCAGCAGCAGATCCCAACCCTGCCTGATCACCGTAGACGGATGATTTCTGGCTCTGCCTTCTCATGATTTCTCATTTTGCTTCCTCTGTCTCAGTAAGAAAATATCATCCAGCTCATGACATTTCCTTGAAGTTGCTTGTGAGCTGTTCCCGGTGCTCACCAGGGCAGTGCTGCACACAGCCGGCAGGACCTGAGCCAGCTTCTCCACCCAGCGCCGGGGCTGATGAACTCCCCGGAGATGTGTTTGCCATTACCATGGCCTTTCAGGAGTCCTGGAACATGGTCTAATTTCATGTTTTTTTCCATTTGGTTTGCCAGTTTAAAGCCGTTTTCACACATGGCCAAAAATAACTTCATTTTTCTCACACGAGCTCTGGAAGCAGGGGCTTGTGTTGGTGAAAGGACACCAGGCATCCACGGGAGCAGCTGGGACGCAGCAGGTGCCTCCTGCCCCCTATAGACCGTGGGGCAGGGGGCACACGGGGACAACCCTCAGGCAAAGAGGGGATGAATGCCAGCGCTGGATTGCTGTCACAGCTCAGACATCCCAGGGTCAGCCCCATGCTGCCCTCTCGTCCACCACATGTCATTGTCCCCGAGCCCCTTCTCACGGGACAGCTTTGAGCCCTGCTGAAAGCGGCACCAAAGGGAGGAGGCGAGATGCCGATGACCTCGCTGCTGATGTCAGAGCAGAGCTCTGCACTTCGTTGCCATGGCAATGGAGCGAGGACCACAACACACATTTTCTGGCACCACGTCAGCCGCTCCCACTGCATCCCAGGGAATGTTCTCACGGGACCGCGGGCTTCGCATGCTGCAGTCTCATTCTTGGGTTCCTCACCTTGCAGGTACCTCCTAGTGAAGCAAAGCCATCTGATCTCTGCCGCTCCTTCCCCCATAGGATGCTGTGCAGGAGTGGAGCTGATGATTAGAGATGCACCGCGGATGTGCCGGGAGATGCCAAGAAATACTGTGGCCCTGTGCCTGTGTGCAGCTTTTCTATGGCCTTGTTGTGATCTGGGGTCTTGCTTGAATTTTTCTTCTTTTTTTTTTTTTTCTTTATTTTTTATTTTTTTTTCTTTTGGAAACGGCTTCTCCCAGTGAATATTTTCAGCATCTCACAGTAATTTTCTGAAAATGACACCAAACCACCCGGGAGGTGTTTAACAGAGATGAATCAGCTTAATCAGGATGGGCACATGGGAACTCGGAGCCTCAGTGCAAAGGGCAATCTTAAGTGAAAAAAAGGCCATAGGGCTGTCACTGGGGGGAGCTGATCCCCAGGCATCCCATAGCTGCAGGCAAAGCCTTTGGGCGCAGGCTCAGCACGTTGTGAGGCAGCTGAGGGCACGCATTTTTCCCTAAATCCTTCTGTGCATCCCATGCTTAATTCCCCACTCCTTTCCTTCCTGCGAAAACAGGGGGAAGGAATGTTTGGGGTGTGAGGTCAGTGGGAAGGCTGTACTTGCCTCCATCTGGGCTTGGCTGGGGCTGGGGCATGCAGGTGGCCAAAAGGACGGGTGGGGGGATGCGGCTGTGAGCATCTCCTTCGCACCTGAATGACTTCTGGTGTTATTATTTGATCCTGTGCGAACTGAATGATTTAAGGCTGTGGAATTTTGCTCCTCCCAGAGAGAGGAACAAAGTGGCCAGCTCAGCCCCCTGGCTGCTGAGGTCCACAGCTCGCTCCCCACCTCTCTCCTCCTGCTGCTCCTTTTAGGATAACAATGGCAGGATCCAGATGCTTATCTGACGCTCCCACGCCGCCCTCAGCTGAAGCACAGCGGCTGTGCAGGGGCACCGAGCCCAGTCCCGTTAGGATCAGGCTATCGAGTGAGAATTCACTGGGATTAGGCTTTATTGAGCAGAAGGCACCCCAGTGAAATGGCAAAGATTTCGCATGTGCATGGTACTAATGCACAGCAGCCACAGCTCCAGCACACATGGATTTGTCACCCGTTGGTAAATCACTAAAATACAGGCTAAAACTAAGCTGTGCAAAGGACAGAGATAGAAGAAGAAAAGTCTGGCTGCTGAGCTGCAGCTCCTGCTTGAGATTTCCTTTCCCTGTACCCATGTCCTGAGGACTGGCATTTCCAGCATCCACATATTGTGACGATGCATTGCAGACAGACGGTATTTCCCCAAAGATAACCAGAAAACATGTAATTATCAACCTCATATTGAACTGAGAGCCACAACAGCCCTAAGGGCCCTTATCAAATGAACCAAGTGAGTTTTTGGAACCAGATTATCAGAGCAGCACAGCCCCAAATTGCTGGATCGGGATAAACTCAGCTCACGCAACATGGACAAAGCTCCAGTGTGGCAGAGATGGGCTGTATGGGATATGTGCCCAGCTACATGAATAGATTTATGGGAAATAATGCTGGAAGAATCTCTGGATTTTGAATTTTCTTTGACGTGTCAGTGCTCAGCAGTGAGGTTTTGGAGCAGCAGTGCCAGGCACTTTTCCACAACTTCGGGTAGCATGCTAGGTTCTCTACATCAGTATTCTTCCCTCTGAGCCCCACTGGCTTTCCAAGAGAAGATTTATGTTTGCTTCTTATTTTTATTTAATGTGATATTTTGCTATGTGGGGCCATAAGGGGGCACACAGTGGATACAGCAGCAGGGCTGCCCTGAGTACTTGATAGCAGTAGAAAACTGCTGATGCTTTCCTGTATTGCAGGGTGCCTCCCTGCAGGAAACAGCGCTTTGTGGTGCGGAGCGCTTTGTCTTCCTGCGTGGCCCCTCTGCTGAGCACTGGGAAAATTGGGGTGTACCCCATGGCTGGGGAAAGGCATCATAATGCTGAGGGCCTGCAGGAGCCCCTATTTCCCAAAAAGCTCTCCGAGGTCCACCATGCTGCCCCATTATATAAAGATGGGTCAAAGGGTTCAATCTGCAGATGCTGTCGGCTCACAACCGTGGCAGCAGAGATGCGGCTGAGTGCTGATTGCTTTGCCACTCTCTCACTGGTGCCACAGAAGTGAGGCTGAGGAGCTGGGAGGAGAATGGGGCCTTGGGCACTGGAGCATGGTAGCCCCAGGAAGGGGACACTTCTGCCCCTGTGACCTTCAGCTGGGACACATGTCTTCATATGAGTCACCGTGTGCAAGGAGGGTGTGTTCAGCTTTTCCTGTGCCACCTCCCTCCGGGGACCACGATGCTCCCCTTCCAAGCACGTTTCTCAGAGACAAAGCCTGAAGAAATGGTGCCAGAGCAATGAAAATGCCCTGCAAACATAAGCACTGCCTGCACACGTGGTCCTTATTGTGCGGCACGCCTTTCCATCAAGCTTAACAATGCTGACCATCATTTCCAGGACAGACTGCCTTCGGTAACGCCTTAATAAACTTTTCCCTTTGTTTGAGATCTTGGTTTCCTTTTTTCTCGGACATTAAGCTGCTTCCTCCCGTTCTCTGGAGTTCTTCAGATCGAGGTGGAGACACGCTGCAGATAAAGACATGCTATTGTTCTGACAGGGAGGTGCTGAGCAAGATCCCCATCCGACCTCATGTGCTCACCTACGGGATATGCACCACCTCTCTGGGCAACCTTAGTTTTACACTTCCCTTAGTATAAAAGACTTCTTCCTTATGTCCAATCTAAATCTCTCTCAGTTAGAAACCATTTCTCCTTGTCTTATCACAAGAGACCCTGCTAAAGAGTCTTTCCCTTCCTTCTTACAGGCTCTTCAGATATTGAAGACTATTCTCAGGTCTCCCAGAACCTTCCCTGAGGTTCTCTCAGCCCTGGGCTCATTTTTGCAGCCCTCCTCTGCACACTCTCCAGCAGCTCCATGTCTCTCCTGTACTGAGCACTCCCCATCTGGTCGCAGTGCTCCAGGTGAGGTCTCACAACACAGAGCAGAGGGGCAGATCCCCTCCCTCACCCTGTTGGCCACGCTGCTTTGGATGTGGATGTGGTTGGTTCTCTGGGTTATGAGGGCACAGTGCTGGCTCGTGTCCAGCTGCCATCCATCAGTACCCCAGGTCCTTTTTGGCAGGGCTGTGCTCCATCCTTACATCCCCAGCTTGTACTGATAGTGGGGGTTGCTGCGACCCAGGGGCAGACCTTGCACTCAGCTTTTTGAACCTGAAGTGGTTCACCTGGGCCCACTGCTCAGCCTGTCTGATGGCATCCCATCCCTTGGGCTTGTCAACAGTACCTCAGCTTGGTACCACAGACTGCTGAGAGCACACTCAATCCCACTGTTGATGTAATTGATGAAGATGTTGAAGAGCAGTACTGACCCTGAAAGACACCGCTCATCACTGATGTCCATTGACCACCGCTCTCACTCATGTTCCGTGAATATTTGCACGTCAATGGGCCTGGTCACTGCCAATTTCTGCCAAAATCATCCCTCAAAGCCGTAGTGCTTATACTTTTTGTCATTCTTAAAGAAGGCATGGTGTGGAGCAAAGCCTTCCCTACTGGTTTGGGGCTGAGACCCATCATCTCTATACATGAAGAGAAGACTTGCTTGGCATCACCTCCTTGGTCAAGGGACTCCTGAATCACAACAAGCTCATGGCTTTTCTTTTTTTTTGGTTAAAGCTCTCTCTTAGTTGTTTATTTTAAGTGCAGTACTCGACATCAAAACCTCAGCATCCAGGCTCCGCTTCCTCCAGCCTGACCCCAAACTCAACTCGGTGCAAACAGACCATTCCAAAGAAGTGGCCACCTAGCACGGATGGTGCTTGTCTTTGCCTTCGCCTTGACTTTCTGTTTATACATGATTACGATATGAGGCTTATACTGAATAACGCTAGCTGAAGATAACCCGCTTGTTTACGTTGGCTTTGATGACACCAGAAATGAAGCTCCAGCAGCACGCAGCAGCTGGCTCCTGACACATCCCCCATATGAAAGCTGTGCAAAGGAGACCATTCTGGCTTCATAATAAATTCAATCTCCTTTCCCTTTGCAAGCATCGGGATGAGCTGAGTTGCGTGTAGTCAACTGTTGTTATGCATTAACTGAGTGAGATTCAGCAGATGCAGCCCCTCAGAGGATTTTGGCCTCCTTTTCCTTCCAGTACCTTCCACTCAGACCCTGCCTATTCCTCAGGACCATCTTGCACGTGTGTGAGGCCAGCAGCTGTGGGGCGTGGGATGCTGCTGCACAGCCATGTTGCATTCAATTTAAGCCATTTTGGGCCACCTTTGATTTTTTCCTCATTTCTGTGTTTCCTGCTTGGAGGTCCCAGGCTGCAAACCTTAGGCAGGAAATTTAGGGGAAGATCACAGATACACAAACTCTTGCAGGAGGATGAATGAAAGCAGGCAGAAAATTGTGCACTGGGAATAACCATTCCATAAGAGGAGGAAATTCATGTTTAATACAAACCCCACCACTCCCATGGCTTTGCTCCAGTAAGGAAACCACAGAAATTTGGAGGCACCTTCACTCGTGCATGCATGTGGATGTCCCAGATGTAAGTGAGAGCCTCCCAGAGTCAGTGTGGGGCCCCAAAATCTTCACCTTGGATGCCACTGTCTACGTCCTGACATCCTCGCCTAACAGGGATGAGTTACCCGTGGGAAAAAATCCTGCTGAGCAGTAAACACTAAGAGAAACAAGTCCTTGCCTATCCCCCAAAACACTGCAATTGCCTCTCACTGTGCCAACACAGCCTTTCTGCAGGCAGCAACTTGAACAACTAAAAAAATAGGCAGTGTTGCCTCATCTCTGGGATGGAAGGAAAAAAGGAAGTGCTAATGGATGGTGGTTTTCCTCCCAGTCCATTGCACATTCAGCAACTGGAAAGGTTCTCCAAGACTTCAGGGCTCGGTTGTGCACCTCGAAGGTGAAGAGGAATGAGCAGCTGGAGGAATGGGTGCGAGGCTGTGAAACACACTGGTCTGGGTGACTGCTGATGTCCTCGGAGCGACAGAAGTGCTAAAGTCTGCACTGGAGAAGAGGTATTTGAAAGCTCTGAAAGAAGGTTCAGTTTAGCAAGAGAAACCTTGGCTTTGAAGACGTTACTGGGAGTGGTGCTGAAGTTTTCAAATTTCAAGAGGAACAAAAAAGGTGCAAAAGCTTCAGGAAAAAAAAAAAGAAAGAAAAAACCATCAGTGAAAGCATTTCTCCCCAGTTCTGGGGCAGTTTGAGATGAAAGCTAACACATAGGTATTCAGCATTTTGTAAGTCAAGGTTCACCTGCTGCTATTTTGAAATGCAATGTAAAATTTTGGAAACACTGCTCCTATCAAGCAGCATTCCTCCGTGGTCACTCCCCAGGCACGAGAGACCGCAGGGTGATGCTTGCTATCGACAGGGGAAACTCCTAAGCTATGCCAACAAAGGGAAAAAAAGGCATAAAAGTGTGTTAAAGATGTTTTCTCATCTGTTTTTTTTTTTCCCCAACTTCACAGCCAGCTTGGCTGTTTGCTCAGGTCCTTCCTGAACACTCTGCAGACATTGCTTTTGGAGGCTGGGAACTTTTTAACAACACTTTCTTTTTATTATTATTATTATTTTAATGATTCCTATTTTTCCAGCTGTTGTCACTGTCGTTGCATGACGTGACTTATTCTCCATCCCAAGCTCACTGGTGGCTGCCCAATAAGAAAGGATGGTCGAGAATCCACCAGCCTGCATTCAGACCAGGGGGAGAACAACCTTGGGAGCCAGGCATGGGGCAGATCTCCCCTCCTCCTCTACAGGCAATGAAAGGGAGGAAGGGAGGCACGCAGCGCCAGTGCTCAGAAGTGAGGCGGTACTCGGGTGGGAACTCACCACTCATTTCCTTTCATCCAGATAACTATTTGCTTACTCCATCAAAAAAACATCATCAATTGCCTCTCCTCTGCCCTACAGTTACACTGGGATTTTGCAGTGGTTCTCCTAGAAAAGGGTGAAAATGCCAAAGGATGAAACTCTCAGCATGAGCGACTTTGAAAGGTGTAACAAGTGGAGAGTGACCCCAAGCCTTCACACTGCTCCCACCTCTCCAAATAAAGCTTTTTTCTCCCCCTTCCATTCCCCCTCCCCCCCCTCCCCCCTCCTTTTTCTTCTCCCTGTGCTGATGGAGAGCCAAGGAAACAGGGAAGGAAGGGAATGGAGAAGCCATTGGCTCTACACCACAAGAGCTGCTGTGCATCGCACCTTTGTCTTGGTGGTCTTGCTATTGGTTGCTGAGCACAGCAACTGGACCTTTATGCCCTTCTTTGAACAGCCCCCTTCCTGTTAAACTAATTGGAAAGCAAGCAGAAGCCTTCTGAAGGTGAATGTCTGTGCAGTGAGAGCCATTACACCCACCCCCTCTAATGATGTCCATGCTTCCCAGCAGCACTGCAGCCACGAGGCTCACGGGTGGTCTCACTGGATGCTTTCTGAGGCTGCAGCAGATCCAGCCTTCCAAAAACCATCTGCATGAAAACAGGATAGAAGCATTTCTGCATTTATTGTGGGTGGATTATTATTATTATTATTATTTTAATATGTTTTGTTTTGTTTTTCCCCCAAGTGGAGTTCCAGCTGATAAAGAGTTAATGAAGTTTTTTTTTTCAGGACAAATTGCTCAGGATCAGCACTACCCTGCTGGGCAGGGTCTGGCCCATTGCCCACAGCCGTTCCCCAGTGTTACCTGAATGTTAGGCTGGAGCAGAGGGCATGCAGTGCTGATGGAGGGTGGTGAAATGCCCTGGGGTCAGCGAGGTATTGAGCTCTGGCAGATCCTGGTGCTGCCTTGGAGCAGGGAGATGTTTTCTTTCTCCTCCGTTAATCCCAAACACATGGTGGGGAGTGTGCAAGCTCGGAGTGCACATTGCAAACAGATGTAGAGAGCTAACCTCTACTCTGAGCCGATGTCAAAGCATTCCCCTGACTTCTTGGGTCTTTAAATGTGCAGCAATGGGACGATGGAAAGGCTGGGGAGGCAAGTGAAAAACTGCTGTCCATTAATACAGAGAAGCACAGGACGTTGTTAGTTCTTGTGGATATAAGGTCACACAGGAGCATGTCAGAAGGGACAGAGCAGTAAGGAACCCAGCTCCAGGAATGATTTGCCTCCTGAGCAACCTGAATTGGGGAACAAACCCCATAAAAACATCATTTCAGAGCAATTTGCCGTTCCACAATAAAAGCAGATACACAATTTATGCAAGAAACACTCCCAGGAAAACAAATGACTGTAATGAGTGGAAAGGGGAGAGTTTGCAAGTTTGGATCTTCCCTGCACCGTGTCCTCACCGCACGTGTTTTGATTTCCTTCCCACTCCACTCCTTGTTATTCCCAGGGAGACAACAAACAGCTCCTCACTCGGACTGCCGGTGGGAGGAGAGCTTTCTGCTTGGCAGGACTGGAGGTGTCTTGAGCTGTAAGGAAAAACATCATTTCCTCTGGTGTCATTAGTGAGGAGGGCACGGCTGGCCAGCGGAGGGCTCCTTGCTGGGAAACCCAAATTGTGCAGGCACTGCCTGTAGAAAGTAAGGCCAGAAAGGAAAACCCACAAAACTCACCACTTTTGGAAGCAAAAATTAAAAGATGTGCTTGCAGGAGTAACACAAACACCCTCCACATCGCATAAACTACTTGGGTGCTCTTTTTGTTTGTTTGAAACTCCAAAGGTTTGTTAGCGCTGCCTTGGGATGAAGGAAGACTATTTATGTAGGTATGCACATGGTATGAGTGTTATCTGGGTATGGGATCCACATTGCTGGGCTGTTTTGCAGAGGTAAAAACCTTGAAGAGCACTGGTCCACACAGGGGGCTTCACCCATGACCAGCATCCACCTGGACGTAGAGACATTGACCCCAACGCTCTGGCTGTCACCATCCCACTCTTTCTCCACTGGGTAGTGCAGCCTTCAGATCCATCTCTCACCAACTTAGAGATAAGGATGCGGTGTGGGACCATGTCAAAGGCCTTGCACAAGTCCAGGTAGATGACTTCAGTTACCCTTTCTTTGTTTACCAAAACAGGAAGAGGACCCTTCTCTTTGGCACAGCAGTCCTCAGTCAGAGAACAAGCTGCAAGACAGCTGCATTTTCCTTACCTCTACAGTCCTCTTGGCCCATGAGCAGCTTCATTCCCAAGCCAGCAGGCTGTGGAAAATCCCATGAGCTTTGCAGGACATGGGAGCCAGTCCCATGCTCTCCATCCACTGAAATGTTGCCAAGCCCTTTTCCTGCCGACACGTGTGTTTAGGTTTGGAGCATCCCCACCCCACCTCAAACGCTCCCTGTCTCAGCACTGGATGGAAAGCACTGCCTGTAGCACAAAAGCAAACGGGGGACAAGGAGAAGCTCAGAGCAAGGTGTGATGCCATGCTCTGTTTTTTGGCTGTGGCAGCAGGAAGGTGGCAGCAGGAAGCACTCCTCTTACAGGGCTACCTTTCATGTGGACTGCTGATAGCAGTGTGTTCACAGCTCTCGCTATCTGGGGGCATCCTGATCCTGCAGCTGTTGTGTTTGCATCACCAGATTTGCACCTACCTATGTGCATCAGGGTCCCTCTGAGGCTGGCCATGGCCCTGGGGCTCTGCAGTCTCACAGTACTGGAGGAAGGGCTTAGGAAAATAACTCAGTTACCACCGAAGGTTATGATATATTTTCCTTAGCTTTTCTGAAAAACTTCCTTATAAACACTTGTTAATAAAAGTAGAAAAATGAACAAACATTTTCCTCAAAGAGAAAAAATAATAATATTCATAAATGCATATACAAATAGGCATGCTTGTGCATGTGATATCATAACGTGTGCGCGCTCACGCCTGTTTGCAAAGCCTTGCTGGGCAGTCACTGATCCGTCCTGCTACACTCTGAGTTTTGGAAGTGTTTTTTGTTTGTTGTTATGGCTTTTTCCCCCTTGTATTCAAAGTTGCTTGCTTCTCTAGTTCCTTCCAGGCTTTTTAAAATAACTCCAGGGCTCTTGGCAGCCTGGCTGATGCATTGCATCGTGTGTGTCGGCTCCTGGTGCTGCTGTCTGGGAGGAGCTGGAAGAGGGAGGGCAGGGAGAGGGGCCCACACCTCTGTGGGTTGGGATCTGAAATCACCGGATGCTAGCATTTCAGCAGAAAGATGATGTGCAACTGACAGATGGAGATGGATAGACCACCATATAAGCGATCACAGAATGGAATCACAGAATCATAGAATGGCCTGGGTTGAAAAGGACCACAGTGCTCATCCAGTTCCAACCCCCTGCTGTGTGCAGGTCACCAACCAGCAGACCAGGCTGCCCAGAGCCACATTCAGCCTAGCCTTGAATACCTGCAGCGATGGGGCATCCACAGCCTCCTTGGGCAACCTGTTCCAGTGCCTCACCACCCTCTGTGTGGAAAAACTTCCTCCTCATATCCAACCTAAACCTCCCCTGTCTCTGTTTAACGCCATTCCCCCTTGTCCTATCACTATCCACCCTTGTAAACAGCTGTTAAACAATCAGAAGACAACTGGTTTTGGGAGCTGTTCCTTCTGTGAGAACCTTATAAAAAATCCCTGTTCTTTTTCACCTGCCTGCCAGGCATGCGAGCCAGCATACCCACTGTTACCATAAGTGTAATTGAGATGATAGCTAGAATCTAAAGGAAGCAGTATCCTTCTTCCTGTTGGTCATTTTTCTTGCACTCCTGCTAATTCCAGCCACCAGGCATCACCCTCAGAAACGTTCAACTGGAAAACATTCCAGTTAGTAAGATTTTCTGACTTTAAAAGCAGATGATGAAGATCTGACGTGGAGGTTCCTGTCCTTACAGCACGCTAATCCAATCAGGTGTTATTGCAAGCCACAGAGGAGGCTGTATAAATGGTATTCTAAACCATCAATGGGAGCCAGCCCAGCTGCACTCACCACGTCTCACCCCAGCCTCTTGCACTGAGTTACAGTGTCCATCCCCATGGCATCAGGATGGTGAGGCCCTGCTCTTGCTCTCGTCCTTGGGGTCCCAGAGGAAACCCAGTTCCTCCTATTCTTCTCAGCAGCTATTTGTGCAGGTGTCCCCCCGCCCCCAGGGCCATTGTCCCTTGTCCTAGCCTTGAGCCTTCTGCACAAACACTTGGGGATGATGTCAGGCAGACCGTATACATTTCCTCCTTTGGCCTCTGAGAAATGTTTTTTCACCAAGTCCTTATTATTTTTATTTGCAGCGTGCCTTTGGGCAGGATTTCTGGTCTTGAGAAGATAATTTGGTTTTGATTAGCAGCCCAGACAGGGGTTTATAGACTTGTTCAACTGTGGGGGGTTGAGAAACCAAACCCCTTTAATTTAGAACCAGGACTTTTCTTGCTTTTTAAATAGGATCATCAACCCAACCGAGAACAAACTTAGTAAGTGTGATGTATTTAATAAAAGCAATAGAAGCATGATGTGTTTTTAAGTTACCAAAACCTACTGTCTTGACAAACCTGTGGGCAAAAATATGATCATTAGCTTTGCAGATGAAGATCTCACTAAAAAGTGCAGGGAAGAGGGGGGGGGAGGGGGCTTCCTGTACGAATTGCAACCAGCCTGTAAACAGCTCTAGCAGGAAAAGACAAACATTTATTTAAAAATAAAACACCAGTGGACAAAATTGTTACCTGTATTCTTGCAAATGGAAGGAAAGGATCTGATGCTACAGCCTTAATCTTATCCACTGCACAGGGACACTGACTGCCACATCTTAGACCCCGTTAGAACTTGTGCACAACATAAGGAAAAACATCACCAGCAACTGATCAAGCAGCTGGGGCAACTTCTTCCACATCACTTCTCATTGCAGATCTAAGTACTGTTGGTTTTGTCCATAACACCCACTGGAAAGGGTTCAAAGGAGCTGGGGCTGAGAACAGGCCATTTTTGGCCGTGGAACTTTGACAAAAATGCTTGTATGAGTTGACTGAAATTACATGGTAGACTGAGTGCTCAGTTTGTTGGGCTGTGTCAGCTGGAAAGAGAAAACACTGGCAGTGTTTTTACAAAAGGAAAGATATGTTCTGGGGTAACAGAAAGGAAATGCTTTTGTGTTGAGCACTGTTATTTTGTAACATGTAAGAGGGAATTCTTCCCATTTCTTCCAGTAGGAAATTTTGAATAAAAATAATTCTAGATGGCATCAAAGTATTTTTTCCTTCCAAGCCACTGGCTGGAGTTTGGTTACTCAACCAGAATGCTCCATGGCTTGCAAGTGCCAGCTGTGCTCTCCATAAGCAATGCTGCCTCCAGACAGATAACACCATCCCATAGCTGGGGTTTCATCCCCATAGTGGATTTCATGGGATGTGGCAATAGGATTGCATCTCCTGTCCTCTCTGTTGGGCTGAAGGTTATGGCAGCTTTAGGTGTGCCAAGGTCTGGAAGCCAGGCATGGATACCCAGCGCCCAAGGATGTGGTATGTGAGCAAGTCTGGGGAATGAGAACTAAAATCTGTAGTTTTTAGGTTTTGGAGACTTTCATATTTAGGGTGTAAATAGAGATGGAGCCCAGGTAGCTCAGACCCCACAGCTCTTTAGCCCCAGCAGAGGCAGGTGCAGTGCCCCAGCCTCTGGGTAGATGTGGCAGGCATGAAGACATCCGCAACTGCAGCTGTTCCTCATCCCAGCTCTGCTTATCACACCATTCTCTTCACATCCCATGGCAGCTCCGTGGTGTGCCAAGATGCTGTGCTCCACATCAGCACTTGGCTCTTTTATTCTTCCCCCCTCTGGCATACCAGATGTTTATATGGTTGGGCAGATGAGCAGTCCCACATTGCTCAGTGTCATCGAGCCTCTCCAGCCCATTCATCTCCATCCAGAGACCTCCAAACAGCGAATGGAAAAGCAAAAGGAGCATTGTATCAGGAGAGGCTTTTCTGCAGCTCTGCAGGACGGGCTGTTATTCAGCCTGTAATGCTGTCACCAACTTGACCTCTCTGCAAACACTGCTCGAACTGGCAGGAATCGACTTTAGAAGGCCAGTTTGCAGAAAATAAATAAATAAATGAATGAATAAATAGCTGCTATGTGTTTGTTTAAACATCACAGAGCACTGCGTTCACATCTTTGCCCTGGAACTGACGGCCTCCTGTGGAGCCACTGACACCAACTTAACCCAGCAGACTGCCCTGCACCGGGATTGGGGTCAGGTGAGGGGATATCGGGATGGGGCTGGGGCTGCGGCGGTGCTTCAATGGGCTCAGCTCCGTTCTGGCAGCATGGAGGTTCTCACGACCCAGCTCCTATTCCAGGGCTCGTCCAGCTATTTAAAGCGCACCAAGAGGGGAAAAGTGCTCTGAAAATGCAGTTTCTGTGCACTAGACACCGTGCCAAATATTCTGTCTCTTTCATAGGCGGATAGCGAGGGATCCCACGGCTTGTCGTGTTTGTTTTTTTGCCCACTTTCAGCCCTATGTGCTCGAAAGCTACAAGGCCCTATTAGGGATTCGAAAAGTCATCTAGCGGGTGAGCGAGCAGAGCTAGCCCTCCGAACCAAAAAAAAGCAGGATGCAGGCTGCTTTCTCATCCAGAAAAACAGCGCCGGCCAAAATAAAGAAAGCACTTCTGCAGCGAAAAGCCTGAAATGGGAAGCAGCAGCCTGCCTCGCCTGGGGAGAAGGGAAGAAACAGAGGCAAACATCCCGCCCGTGACCAACACGCAACCACACTACAGGAAGCAGTAGCCTCCGGTGATAAATAGGAGCCCCGGCAGCACAGGATGCGCGTGGGGTGAGCTCGGCGGGCCGAGGGGATGTGAGGCAGTGTCCGTCCATCCGTCCAGCCGGCGGGATGGCCGCGGCCCTGCTGCTGCCGCTGTGGCTGCTGCTGCTGGTGACGGCGGTGGCACGGGGTGAGGACGCCGAGGTGCTCTGCGCCGACACCGCCTGCTACACGCTGCACCGGGCCGAGCTGGGATGGAGCGCTGCACAAGAGCGCTGCCAGCACGACGGCGGCAACCTGGCTCCAGCAAGCAGCCGGGCCGAGGCCGAGCGACTTGAGCAGCTGCTGACAGCCAGCGCGGCCGCCTCGGCGTGGATTGGGCTGCGGCTGGAGCGCGGCCACTGCGTGCAGTCCCAGGAGCCGCTGCGGGGCTTCGCCTGGGCGGCCGGCGGGGAGCCCGGCAACTACTCAGCCTGGCTGGCCGAGCCCCACGTCACCTGCCTCAGCACCCGCTGCGTCGCCCTGCGGCCCGCAGGCCCCCACAGGCCTCCAGGATGGGTCGACCGGCCGTGCCGGGCCACGCTGCCCGCCTTCCTCTGCAAGTTCAGCTTCCGGGGGATGTGCGGGCCCCTGCGGCTCGGGGGGCCCGGCCGGGTCAGCTACGAGACGCCCTTCAGGGTGCGCAGCCCAGCACTGGCAGCCGCCCCCTTTGGCACGCTGGCAGAGGTGGTCTGCGAGGGGGCTGCGAGCCCGGCCTTCTCCGTATGCAAGGGGCAGCTGGAGGGGGACAGCTTTGCCTGGCATCCTCCCGGGCCCCTCTGCCCCAACACCTGCACCTACAACAACGGGGGCTGCCAGCAGCTGTGCCTGGAGGCATCTGGGCAGCCGTCGTACTGTACTTGCCATCCTGGCTACGTGCTGGGCCCCGACATGGCCTCCTGTCTGCCCGAGGATGCCTGCCACCCCAACCCCTGCCAGGGGACCTGCCAGCCCCGGCCCGGAGGCTTCGAGTGCATCTGCGAGGCTGGCTACGTCCTGGCACCCGATGGCCTCCACTGCGTGGATGTGGATGAGTGCCTGGAGGAGCCCTGCAAGCACGAGTGCCACAACACGGCCGGCAGCTTCTACTGCTCCTGCCAGCCCGGCTACCAGACAGCAGGGCCTGATGGCCACGACTGCCGCGATGAGGATGAGTGCGCCCGGCCCAATGCCTGCCCCCAGCTCTGCCTCAACGTCCCCGGCTCCTTCCGCTGCACCTGCAAGGCCGGCTACCAGCAGCAGCCTGGCAGCGATGCCTGCCTGGATGTGGACGAGTGCCTGCGAGACCCCTGTCTCGGGTCCTGCCACAACTTCCCAGGCAGCTTCAAGTGCATCTGCCCGCCTGGCTTCCTCCTGCAGGACGATGGACACAGCTGCCTTGCTGCACCCACCACAGGAGAGCAGCTGGCAGGCACCATGGGGACCACCGCCATCCTGCAGACCACCAGCACCGCGTGGACCGTGGGCACCCCCAGCCCTGCAGCCGTTCCTGGTGGGTTGACACCACCAGCCCCCACGGTGGTGGTGTTGGAGCACAGCCCTGAGCATGGCGCTGATGGCCCCCGGCTGCTCCTCTACTACATCCTAGGCAGCCTGGTGGCCATCCTGCTGCTGCTGGCCTTTGCCCTGGCCTTGGTGGCCTGCAGAAAGAGGGCGGCTAGGCAGGAGAAACCAAAAGCCAAAAGCGCGGCGGACAACTACTGCTGGGTGCCCGAGCAGCCCGAGAGCCGCAGCAGGGCAGGCAGTGAGCGCAGGTAACAATGCCCACGCTGCGGGGCTGCAAGCAAAGGAAATCCAAAATGAAGTGGGGTGGGCGATGTTCTTTCCGAGATGATTTTGCATGCCTTCGTGTCTGAGAGCCTGTCTTGGAGCTTTGGGCAAAGCAGGATCCGATCCCAACCCCAAGGCAGGTGCAAGTGTTGGGTGAGCAGATACGAAGGCAGCCCAAATCATGCTGGGAGTGTTAGCTGCAATGTGTAAACCTCAGCTTCCCAAAGTGAAGGGTTAATGGGGAAGGAGCAGAGAGCCTGAGATGGAATGGTGTGGGGGTTCCCTGCCTGCATTGCTCCTCAGCTCTGCAAAACCTCACAGGACTTGGAAATTGCAGCCAAGGAGAATACTGATTTGGCTTCCTAAGAGAAAACTATTAATCTCATCTGTCATTCGGTCTCCCCTTCTCAGATTTAAATTGTGGAGCTTCCAAAGCAGCAATTTCCCTGCTCCCCCACCACCAATCCCTTGTCATTCAAAAAAATATATATGTTTATGACTGCGTCCCTCTCCTTACCTACACTGCATTCTGCAGTCTGCCGTTCAACCCCCATGTTCCTCTTGTTCTCAGTGAAACAGGGTTCACATTTTGAAGTGTTTCACTGTGGCAAGAGCCATTAGCTGCAGCCACAAGCAGCTGGTTTTCATTGTTGATATTTTTATTGTCGTTGCTTTTTAGAAGTTGTCATTACAGAAGCCGTAGAATAAGCATTTTAGAAGCCCAGCAGCAGAAAGACCCTCCAGCGAAGCAGGAGCTGTAGGGGTGGTGGGGCTTCAGGACTGTTTGAGTTAAGCATGCGTGGGGTCTGGGCTGAGTGTTTTCTCCATCCATCCCTGTAAGCAATGTACTGGATGTTGTGTGTTCACTAACTACTGTATAAAACCTCTAAACACCCTTCAAACCAAATGCTCTCTCAGGGCGAAGTTTCTCCCCCATCTCGGTCCTGCAAAGAAGAGGGAAGATACATCTCCCTCTGGATTTGTACTGCGGGGAAGCAGCAAGAGATGGAGCTGCTGGCTGACAGAGAAATGGGAGCACCCCCAGCAGTGCTGCATCCTGATTGTCCCAATGCAGGCAAGCACCCTTCACCCTAGCAGCAGGGAGGCAGCTCACAGCCTGCATTCATTTGAAGGGTACATCGGTTTCCTGAAGATTCTGCTGTTTTTATTGTATACTTGAGGCTTAATTGCAACAGAAATGGGAACTGAACACAAAGGATTTTGCTGCGGGCACTGACCTGCATCCTGTTCTTCCGCATGTGGAAGAAACCCCTTTCCTGCTGTTCTTTCTTCTTCATTCCTCCATTGTAAAACAAAACAAAACAGGAAAGTGTAGCTCCTAGCTGATAGAAATGTTTTTTTAATGTTCTGCTCGTGCTTCCTTTTCTCCACGCAGTGGTTTGGAGCAGCAGCAAATGCAGCAGTGGCGTTCTTGGAAGTCCTGCAGAAAATTCATAGCGTGTCTTTGTTATGACAGCAAGCCAGCAGAGCTTTCTGAATACTTGAATAAATTAAGCAGATGAATAATCCCACCCAAATCAGTGGGATAACCTACATACAGAGCACGAAGCCTGCATGGTCGGTCTGCACTAACTCAGGGTCTGCATGGGGAAGGAGCAATCACAGTGATGTGCCCCCCAGTTCAGGGCTGCTGGGTTTGCTGCATCAAAAGCCGAGGTGTTTTCAAAACAGTAATAGTCTCGGGAGCTTTTCTGCCACGCTTTTCCTATTATGGTATCATTTAACTGTTCTACACACAGCATCGACTCCACTCTGAGAAAGGGAAAAAGAAGCGTAAGCGCAGACTTAGAGCAGGCAAAAACCTGGGAGTTGTTCATTCCCGAAACCCCTCTGTAAAAGCTGTAATCTTGACTTGTGTTGCCCAGTTGGTGTGTTCTGGTGTACATACTGCATCACCAGTGCAGCAGATCCTATGGCAGGAAGGCACTAATACGTGCTTAGGTTCAGTGTGGCTCTTCCAAGCAGAGTATTTCCTAACGTTGCTCCCTCCAATCTGGTGCTGTTCCACTTGGATAATCCCATCTCCCTTTCTTTCCACCATGAAAGCAGCAGGAACGTTTCAGTGTGTGTCCTCATCGGTTATCCAGAGCCCAGGGTGAAAACCTTGGGCTAAAGCAAACGGAATGGGATCAGACAGCTCAGGCTTACAGTCAGGAGAGAGGGAATCTCATCGTCGCTCCATCTGCACACACCGAGCAGGTCCCATAACCATCTCACTGTCAGGATGGCAGGACTGGCCAGCCAACGCATCCCCAATGTTTTGAAGTGTTTTTTCAACTGTTTATTGTTTGGTTTTTATGGTCCAAGAATCCAGGCATACCTCACTTTATGTAAAAACTGCATGTCAGTACTGAGTTGTGCTTTGTGATGCCCAGAGCAGTGGCACAGCACCACAGCTGTTGGCTGCCTTCGACTGAAAGTTCTCACATGCTGAACAGCACTGTACGTTGCTTTTCTGATCAAACACCAATAAAATCTAATGGAACACGTCTCTAGTGATTGCTTAATGCCTATCCTCAAATCAAATCACCAACCCAAACCTGCAGTGACCTAGGATAGCAGTGCACTAGTTCAGCCACCCAACCCACATCTGTTTTTTCCCATTTGTGAGAAAGGTGCTGCAAGGAAACAGACTCTGCCAGTAGAATTCAGAGAAAAGATATTGAGTAATGTTAACATATAATCTGCAAAAATACCATGTGCCTTGCTTCAAATCCTGTAAAGGCAGACACTGCAAAAACAAATGCTTTAAGTGTCTGCTCATTTCCTCTTTTTTATCTTTATTTTCTGTAAATATTTCTTGGCATTTGGCTCTTTCAAGGCTGGTAAGTGAGGCTGATGCCTTGCCAAGCAGATCTGCTGGTGACAATGTGACAGAGGAGAGATGGGGTTTTCCTGAGGACTCACCGTGCTCCTTGAGTGACTCCAGCTGCTGTGCGAGTGCTGGGGATGGTGCAAGGCTCAACACAAAGCTCATGGAGTTCAGAGCTTACTGTGCTTGTGTAAGCAAAACTCTCCGTGTTTCCTCAGGCAGGGGCTGGCAAGCTTCGTCCAGCTGAGCACAGAGGAACTCAAAAACCCCTCTGTCCTCTATAAATTGAGCCATGTGTCAACCATCGTTTACAGAAGGTATCAGTTAATTCCCCCAGATTTCCTTAGGGTGGGGAGATATTAAAAAATATCTCACAGAATGCCTTGGGTTGCAAAGGACCTCGAAGCCCCACAGCCCCAACCCCTGCCATGGGCTGGCTGCCCCCCACCAGCTCAGGCTGCCCAGGGCCCATCCTACCTGGCCTTGGGCACCTCCAGGGATGGGGCACCCACAGTCCTGGGCAGCAATGCCAGGGCCTCACCACCCTCTGACTGAAGCATTCCTTCCTAACATCCAACCTAAATCTCTCTCTTTTAGTTTAAAGCCATTCCCCCTTGTCCTGTCACTATCAGACCACGTAAAAAGTCACTCCCCCCTCTTGCTTACAAGCTCCCTCCAGATACAGGGTGGCAGCAATAAGGTCTCCCCAGATTCTTCTCTTCTCCACGCTGAACAAGCCCACCTCCCCCAGCCTTCCTTCATGGGAGAGGTGCTGCAGCCCTCTGAGCATTTCTATGCCTTCCTCTGCACCCAACCAGCAGCTGTTGTCAAAGGTCTTGCACAAGTCCAGGCAGTCACATCAGTTGCCCTTCCTTTGTCCACCAACGCCATCACAGAACGCCATCAGATTGGTCAGCGAGGTGGCACAGAGGAGAACTGACCTCATTTTGGGGTCTCCCATGTCCCCAGGTCCCCAGCAGAAGGGTGTGCGCTCCCAACAGTCTGCTTTTAATTCTTCTCTCATTTCTGACGTAGCTTGAGTAATAAAAAGGAGTGCTCTGTCAGCATCCTGGTATTCGGAGTCCCATTCCCCAAATCCAGCACATGAAAGAAAATCCATGACGCACAACCACAGCTCAGAAAACCCATTGCAAATGTCCACTATCAGCATTGCCCTGGCAGAGGGGTGACGGTGGCATTTGGGGTGACTCAGACCAGACCAACACGAAAACTCCCCCGTTCTGTTATCACAACAGACAGCCCGTAGGAAGCCTTGCAACAACTGCAAGTTGCAGGGCACTGTGATTAATCAACTTTTATCGAGGAATAGTGGTATGTCAGCAGGAAAGGCATTTCTTGATCTGTGACTCAGCCTGTCAGGGCCTTATGAGCAAATGCCTGGGATGGTTTGGGGCACCAAGGGAAAAGATCATAGAATAGGAAAGGCATTGTCAAACCACGATTAATCCCGTGTCTTCTGCCTCCCATGTCTCTGCTACCAGCAAGACAAGGGCAAGGACGTCTGCATGGTGGTCCCATACCTCACCCTTCTGGGAAAGCTTTGTTTTGGGATGGTTGGAAGTTTTTCTTGGAAAATGTCAAAATATTGGTCAGCACGCAGCCCTGAAGTGAAATTTATGTTTCCACAATATCTTTATAAAAACAAAAACACACGGGTTTTTATTTTGTTTGCCACTGATTGTATTCCATCTTTTTGCTTTTCCCATCGTTTCCCCCGACCTTCCCCCACTATTCTGCTGTTTCGCTTCTGAAAACAAAACTAAACAGAAAGGGGAAGGAAATCTAGGCACAAGAAGTAGGAAAAAAAAGCCATTAAAATGAAAACTGGGGAAAAAAAACACTTTTTTTTTTTTTTTTTTGCTTTTTTTTTTTTTAAGTTGTTTTGCTTTTTTAAAGCCAAGAAAGATGGGCGTTACCAAGTGTTGGTGACAGCTCTCCTTCTGGCAGCGGCCAGAGCTCCTTTAGAAAGTCACTGCTGTATGAGTAACTCGTCCTTCCTTTCCTAAGGAATAACTTTCCGTGAAGCCAGAGCAAGGGATACATGTCACATGGGAAGAGGGATGATGCAGGGCAGCAGGAGAGAGGGCAGGGATGAAGGGCAGCCCTGGGGCAGCAAGCCAGCGGAGCTATAATCCATAGTATTGATTATTATTAATGATCATCATCATCATTATTCCCCATCTTTCCCTTTCTCCCAGTGCCCACAGCCTCCCAGGAGCAATGGGAGAGGGAATATCGGGCTGGAGGGTGTAATAAAGTCACCTCCTCTCAAGGAGCAGAGCGCAGCAGCACGGATTTGTTTCTCTGCAGGGGATCCCGAGGGCTAATTGCTGCGGCTGAGCCTTCCAAGTAAAAAACATCCCTCTCTAAATTGAAAAGAAGGGTCAAATGCCCTTTTCCTTGAGTGGCGAAGCTTTAGATGTTTGCTTTTCATTTTTATTTTGCTCTCGGCCATGTTCTGATAGGAGAGGTGGATCCCGCAAGGATAAAAGCACGGATGGGGCCAAGCTGTCATAAAACCATGAGCAGGAGGCGGCCTCGCACTCCTTCCCCTGGAGAGCCACGTGATTGTTTTTAATTTCGAGCCCACACGACTTGCTTTAATTCCAAGCCCCGTTCCGTGCATAGCTGCTGCCATGCGGTGCACGGCGGATGTCCTTCTGCCCTCTCACCCCAAATCCCTCAGGCTTGCAAACTGCAAAGGAAGCCCGCAAGGGATTGTCGCTCATCCCTGCTGACACCGAGCCCCACAAGTGCAAGGAAGCGTTGTCCCAAGTTCCTCGCTAACAAAAAGCTGCGAAACCCCGGAGAGCTTACGGACTTTCTTTTCCCTTTCGCACAAAAACCTCGGTTTCTTCTCAAAAACCGATCCGGGCACCGTCCGTCCCCCCGGCGCTGCCACCTGCCGCCGGCGGCCGGGATCGCACGGCCGGGCCGAGGAGCCCCGCTGTGAGCCGCCATCCCGCGCTGGGGCTGCCGGGCTGCTCCGGGCCCCTCCACGGCCACCACTCTTGGGCACGAAGCAGCCCCTGACCCACTGCCCTCCCGTGCCGCCACCGCTGTCCCCTGCCCGTCACAGAGGGTCCTGCGGCAGCCTCAGCTCTCCCGCGATTGCCTTCTGTTCTCGTTCTTCTGATGTCCCCATATCTCCTCTCCTCTCCTCTCCTCTCCTCTCCTCTCCTCTCCTCTCCTCTCCTCTCCTCTCCTCTCCTCTCCTCTCCTCTCCTCTCCTCTCCTCTCCTCTCCTCTCCTCTCCTCTCCTCTCCTCTCCTCTCCTCTCCTCTCCTCTCCTCTCCTCTCCTCTCCTCTCCTCTCCTCTCCTCTCCTCTCCTCTCCTCTCCTCTCCTCTCCTCTCCTCTCCTCTCCTCTCCTCTCCTCTCCTCTCCTCTCCTCTCCTCTCCTCTCCTCTCCTCTCCTCTCCTCTCCTCTCCTCTCCCTTTATTTCCCTCTTTTCGTTTTTTCTTCCCTTCCATCCTATCTTTTCTTATTTTTATTTATGTTCTCGTTTTTCTTCTTTTTCTTCTTCTTCTTTTTAATCTCCACTCTTTTACTGTTCTCTCTCCCCTCCCATCTCCCCGCCTCCTTTCCTTCTACTCTCCCCACAACTCCCCCCTCCTCACCTCTCCCCCCTCCCTTTTCCCTCCCGCATCCCCGAAGGGGCGGCCGCCTCGCCCCCTCCCCGTCGCGGTCCCGCCCGGCCGTGCCCGGCCCAGCGGCACCTCCCGACTCTCGGGGATTTCCTCCGCGCCGGAGCCGCCCCCGCCGCAATCCCTCCCGGCCCGGCGGCGGCCCGTCCCCGGAGGCGCTTCCTTCCTGCGGCCGGAGCTCTATAAAGCTGCCGCCCCGGTCGGCGGCATGACAGAGATTCGCCGCGCCGGCCGCCCGCCATGCGGCGGCTCCCGCTGCCGCTGCTGCTGGCCGGACTGGTGCTGGGGCTGGGGCTGGGACTCGGCGAGCCGGAGCCGCCCGTCCCGTCGGGGACGCAGTGCCTGGAGCACGACTGCTTCGCCGTCTTCTGGGAGCCGGGGCCCTTCGCGGCGGCCAGCGCGGCCTGCCAGCGGCACGGCGGCCACCTGATGACCGTGCGCTCCACGGTAGCTGAGGATGTGATCGAGCTGCTGCTGCGGAACCGCGGCGGGCTGCTGTGGCTGGGGCTGCGGCTGCCCACCCAGTGCACCGAGCCGGCGCAGCGCCTGCGCGGCTTCCAGTGGGTGACCGGCGACACCCGCACCGACTACGACAACTGGGCGCCGTCGCGGCGGCGTTGCGGGCAGCTCTGCGTGGCGGTGTCCCGGGAGCTGAGCTGGGAGGAGCGGCGCTGCGAGGAGCCGGCCGACGGCTTCCTCTGCGAGTACAACTACCCCGACAGCTGCCCGCGCCTGCCGCTCGCCGACGGCGCGTCCCTCGCCTACCGCACCCCCTTCGGCGCCACCGGCGGTGACTTTCTGGCCCTGCCGCCCGGCTCCACCGCCGTCGTCTCGCCGATGGGGCTCCAGCTGCTCTGCGAGGCCGCGGCCTCCGGCGGGAGAACGCGCTGGGGCCGTTCCGAGCCCGGAGCCTGGCCGTGCCTCCTGGCCAACGGCGGCTGCGAAGGAAGCTGCGAGGAGTTCGACGGGGCTCCGCGCTGCGTCTGTCCCGCCGGCAAGAAGCTCGGCCCCGACGGGCGCGACTGCCTGTCGCCGTGCGCCGGTGCTCCCTGCGATCAGCACTGCGTGCCCGATGGGGAGGACTTCCACTGCATGTGCACCGAGGGCTACGAGCTGGGCCCCGACGGCAGCAGCTGCCAGGACGTGGACGACTGCATCAAGGTGCCAGAGGTGTGCGAGCAGGTCTGTCACAACACCGAGGGCGGCTTCGAGTGTCGCTGCCATCGTGGCTACGAGATGGTGGAGGGGCACTGCATGCCCGTCCCCAACTGCAGCACCGGGCCCTGCGACCACATCTGTGAGGACGTGCCCGGCAGTTACCGGTGCAGCTGTCACAGCGGCTACGTTGTCGACCCGAAGAATCCCACCCAGTGCGTGCGGCAATGCGAGGACGGCAGATGCCCGGCCGAGTGTGACTTCAGCAACCTCTCCTGTTTTTGTCCTGAAGGCTTTGTGACGGACCACCTGCCCGACGGTGTCACGCTCTGCGTTGACATTGATGAGTGTGAGAATAATTACTGCGAGCACAACTGCACCAACACGCTCGGCAGCTACGTGTGCCACTGCCAGCCCGGCTACGAAGCCTTTGACACCAACCACTGCCGACCCATATCACAGGACGACAACATGGATGAGTACTCAGGAGATTCTGACCCCTCCGTGCCGGTCCCCAGCCACGTCCCACCCAAAGCAGAGCACCTGCACCCTGGGGCACTGGTGGGCATCACGATGGGAGTGCTGTGCGCGGCGCTGGTGCTGCTGGCCGTCGGCTACCACGTGGCGAGGAAGCGCTGCCATCCCCCCAGCTCGATGGAGTACAAGTGTGGCAGCCCACGCGAGAAAGAGATGGGGCTCCAGCAGGTGTCTGCAAGCCAGAAAGTGTAGGGAGCCTGGCAGCGAGCGGGAGGTGGATGGAACTGAGTAACGTTTGGTTGTAACCCCCTTGGTTTTGTAAGGAGAAAGCGAGGAAAGCAGCTCATCGCATCGACTTCTCGTGTTGCTCACCTTGCCTGTTGCATACAGACCTCAGATTGCCAGCAATGCAGGGACCCCGCAGAGCATCACCTTGGTGGGGCTCAAGTGCTGATTTCTCTCCCCTCCCACCACTTGGGAACTGTTTGGGGGTGAAATAGGTGTTCCAAGAGCACTGGGGTCATTTGTAGGAAAGGCATTTTCAGCACTGGTGACACTGTGCCTTTTTTCCTCTTGTGTTCTTTCTTTTTTTTCCCTTTTTTAATTTTTTTTTTTTAATCCAGGGTGAGTTTAATTTGTGTGGAAGTTAATGGGAAAACTTCCTGGTGATGTTTGTGATGTTTGTGTTCCAGACCTTGCTGCTTGGTTTGCAGGTGCGGGCTGGAGGATAAATGGGGGTGGGGGGGGTGGGGGGGGTGGAGAAAGAGTTGGAGGGGGGGGAGATCCCATGAAACAACCCCTGGGGTTGTCAGTGCTGAGGATCTGTGCCCAAGCAGGGCCAGCTGCCTCAGTGCCAAGCTTTCTGGATGGGATTTTGGGCTCGGAGCTGGGGGATGTCTGTGCCCCCCCCGGCACTGAGCAATGCAGCAGGTCCTGAGATGAACGCCAGCTCCGCGCTGCCCCGGTTGTCGCTTTCTTCGTGTAAATTGTTGAACCCACTGTTTTATACGCCCAGCACATGTGTAAATACTTATTTATTTATTGGAAATATACCCTACGCCACGCGTGATCACCTCGTGATGTTGTGTGCAGACCAATAAAGCTTTTACCGTCTGATTTATAGAAACCTGGGAACTAACTGTTCTTCCTCTCTGACCTTCCCCCCCACACCCCCACACCCCCCAAGCATCTCTCAGCCCCTTGCCGGGGCTCAGAGGCTCCCCAGAAGCAAAGCAGAGCTGTTGGTTAGCAGAGAGCTGTGCTGAAAGCATGCCATTCACCAGCAGCATTAAAATAGAACGAATGAGCCAGAAAAATAGTGGAGAAGGGGAATAACACGAAAAGGACGAAGCTCAACCCCAACAAGCTGGAAGTGGCTGATTTAATGCTGCTCAGTGCAGCTCCAGCACTGCTCGACAGCTCCCACAACTGTGCTCAAAGTGCCCTTGAGGGTGATGCTACTCTGCAGCCCAGCCTTCCTGCTGGAAAGCATCAGTTTTGTCCCTCTGCCTAGGGATTTGGGGAGGGGACGTGGGATTTTTTTTATTTGTAGACCCCTGTGGAAAGTTTTTCCTTTCCCTGTAAGATGAGGGGAGAGAGTCAAGGTGGGCACCTGCTAAGGACTCAAAAATGCAGTTCCATTTGGCAGGTGGCTTTTTTCCTGGCCTGTTTTTTGCCCGGACACAGATCAAATGGTGAGAAATGCTGGTGAAACCCTGGCAGGGGTCCCATGCAGAAGCAGAGACTGGGCTGTGCCGTGCCGGGGACCTCATGTCCCCAGGGGCAGCACGTGGGTCCCCTCTGTGCCCATGGCCTCTTCCATCAGCCCTTTCCCATCCGCCCTCCCGTCCTGCATCCTCCCTGGGGTGGAACCCAGCCTGGGGGCTCCCTGGTGGCAATAATCACTCAGCCAAGGCTGGGAGCTGTGTCACGGGCCAGCGTTATGGCTTTTTATTTCATCAGGCTGCACAGCGCGGTCGAGGAGTGGAGAATGCCAGGGGGACACCCCAGCAGAAATGGGGGCAAAGTCATCGGAGAAGCATTCTGTTCCCAACGGGAGGGCAGTGTGGCCCTCCTCACCCAGCACCCTATTTGCAGGGCTGCAGAGGGCACCTTAGAAGGTGGTGGTCTTTGCCAGGAGGGTGCCGGGCTTGCAGCAGGGTTCGGGGCGCACGGGCTCCTGCTGGCAGGGCAGCGGCGGGCACATGCAGCCCTTGCCCTTGGGGTCACTTCGGGGCACGGCGCGGTAATCCAGGGGCTCTTCCTCTTCCTCCTCCTCCTCATCGCCAACAGCCCGCGCCTCGGGTGGGCAGCAGCAGAGGCTGGCATCGAGGCAGCGTCGCAGCACACCATGGAAGGAGTGCCGGAAGTTTTCCGAGAGGAACCCGTAGAGGATGGGGTTGGCGCAGCTGTTGGAGTAGCTGAGGATGAGGCAGGCGTTGTTGACGGTGGCGTCGAGGCGGCCGGGCAGAAGAAGGTTGACCAACTGCACCACATAGAAGGGCATCCAGCAAATGACAAACATAGCCACCACCATCAGCACCAGGCGTGTCAGCTTGCCCTCGGAGCGCCGGCGCTGCTGCCAGCCCACCCGCTGCGCCACGGCCCGCATCTTGCCCACAATCAGCAGGTAGCACAGCCCCATGGCCAGCACCGGCAGCAGGAAGCCCAGCAGCGTGGTGTACACCACAAAGGCTGCCGACCAGGCTGGGCTAGGCCATAGCAGATTGCAAGCCACCGCTTGGCCATCACGTGTGACTGCAGTGCCGGCGAAGATGGGGATGGGTGAGGCCACAAGCAAGGAGAGGAGCCAGACGGCTCCGTTGACCATCTTGGCCACCCGTGGACGGCGATAGGTGGCCGCCCGCAGCGGATGCACCACGGCAATGTAGCGGTCCAGGCTGAGCACCGTCAGGCAGAAGACGCTGGTGAACATGTTGAGGCCATCGACGCCCAGCACGGTGCGGCACAGCGCCCGGCCGAAGGGCCAGTGGTGCAGGGCGGCCGAGGTGGCCACGAAGGGGATGCTGAGCATGAAGAGCTCGTCGGCGATGGCCAAGTTGAGCAGGTAGATGTTGGTGGCCGTTTTCATCTTGGTGTAGCGCAGGATGACAAAGATGACCAGCGAGTTGCCCAGCAGCCCCAGCAGGCACACCAGGGCGTAGATGCACTGGATCACCACCATGCCCGCCAGCTCGCCCACCCGTCCGCCCCGCGCCGACGGCCCTTCCGTCCAGGCTGCGCTGGCGTTGGGGGGCACCGCAGAGGCGGTCCACAGTGGGAAGTGCTCAGCGTTGGTGCTCATGCTGCAGGGCAGCCCATGGGGGATGAGTGCCGGCCTCTGCCAGAAGGGGAGGGCCCCACACCGCCGTCCTCACCAGGCCCCAGGGGTCTCAGGGACCGTGGGCAGGGAGCGGGGGCAGGGGGCACCGTGGCGGCATCAGGAATCGGTGCTGCCTGATGAAACCCCTGCAAATCCCAATGGTTTCCTTCACCCCCGCGGTGGGAAGCGAGCAGAACGCGAGAGCGATCCGGAGAGATTTTACCTCCCAGTCCTGTAGGGATGCACAGCCGGGGGGCTCCCGGCCGAGGGGCTGCAGGGCTGCTGCTGAGGAAAGTCCCGCTGACCTGGATCAGATGACCGGCGGGATCCGAACCTTTTAAAGCGAAAGGCAGACCGCGCTCTCCGGATTTGCATGTAGCCGAGCCTCGCCGGCCCGCATCACCTGTGCCACGGAAATAAGCTTTCCCATCTTAAAAACAAATAAATAAATAAATTGACACATCGATATTAAAAAAAAAAATAATAATATAAAATAATAAAAAAAAAAAAGCGCCCAATTTCTGCTCGCTGCACTCCCATTGAAAACAAAGCATCCGACATACCCTTCCCCCTTCTTTCTCCTCTAAGTGCACGGGATTCCTCCCGCTCCGACCATGGCCATTGTGGAGGCGGGGATGCCGCAGCCCGGCGCTGTGCTGGGGGGGGCCCGAGCCCCACGCCTGGAGCCGAGCAGGGACCCCACGGCTGGGAGGCGATGGAGGCCTGTTGCCCTGGTGACGGCGGCGGCCCGCCCCCCCCTTTCCCCGCGCTTGCTCCCGCATCCTTCACGCATCCCTATCCCTGCGTTAGTTTCCCTGTGCAAGAAGAAAGAAGGGGATGTGCGGGGTGGGGGTGAGGGCTGCAGTCGCTGCCCCAGTGAGGCCGGGTGCTGCTGGCCTGGAAATGGATGGGATCTGTTTGTAGGGTGGGACCCCCAAAGCAGCACAGACCCCACAGCATGTGTGTGCATCCCCTTGAGTTTTTCATTTAACAAATTCAACCCAACGCACTCTGGGAGCAAAGGGCTTGGTAATGTGACGGCCACTTACAAGAAGGGCTGTAAAGAGGACCTGGAAGGAGGCTGTGTGAGGTGGGGTCAGCCTCTGCTGGCAGGGAACGGCCATAGGACGAGAGGGGATGGCCTCACGTTGTGCCAGGGGAGGTTCGGGTTGGCTGCTAGGAACAATTCCTTCTCCAGAAGTGATTCTGCACTGACACAGCTGCCCAGGGAGCGGTGGGGTCACCTGGAGGAGTCCCAGAGCTGTGGGATGTGGCACTGAGGGACGTGGGCAGTGGCATGGTAGGTATGGGCTATGGTTAGACTGGGTGATCTTAGTGGTCTTTTTCACCTTTGTTATTCAATGATTTTATGGTTCTCTCCCTTGTCTGCAAGTCAGCTCCCTGCTCACTGGGCAGTGCCTGTGGGAGTTTTGCTGGGATGCAGCTGGCAACCAGCTGGCTGAATTTTTATATGGAAGGAGTTTGGACTGCAGCAATATAGATAAATGCACATATTATGTTACTGAGAACAGGCTCAATGTGCATGGGAACGCAGGTGCCTATGTCTTCCTGGTGCTTAAATATACAGCCATCATTAATCCTGCAGCTAGCAACATTTTTGGCTGGGATGTCCCAGCTTGAATGTCCTGGCTGCGGAAAAGCACAGAAGGAGCTGGCACTGATTGAGGGCTGGGGTGAGGACACTGAGGAATATAGTCAGTGGGCATGGTGGGGATGGTTTGGTGTTGCAGTAGTTGATCTTAGAAGTCTTGTCCAACCTTAATGATCCTACAACACACAGATCAAGCTCCCGGTGGGTGCATACATCCAATATGTATCTGATATATGGGGAGAGCAGGCAGCCTCAGCCTGCACGTGGCTTTTGGATGCTGAGCACCCACCCAACAATCTGCACCCTATTGACTTAGAGCTTTGTAAATGCAGCACCACACACTTTCCTAAGCTCACTCTTGGCATATTCCCTCCAGTTGCTGCTAGCTAAATATTTGTAAAACCAAGCCTGCCCCCTGCCCTGCCAGGCCTCCCAACAAAAGGCACTCAGTGCCTTTTTTTCTGGCTGCAACTGAACATCCACCTTGAAATGCGGCCAAAAGAGGGGGAAAAGGCCAAGGCTGGCCTGTGCTCCTGTTCAAACAGCACGGGCAAGAAGGGAGCAGGCTGGCACTGAGCGGGCTAACCCACCCGCGGGGCACAGAAGAATTGGGCTCAGGTCTGCGTGGTGCTCACAGCAGTTCTCCAAATTCAGCACAAGAATGGCAACCAATTCTTCCAGGGTTTGGCTGCCCCTGCAAGCACGGGGCAGACGGAGCCCTTGAGTGAGCAGCCAAGGCAAACAAAGAAAATAAAACAAAATAATCCTTCCAGGCGAGCCCCAAGTGAACTCATCTCGTACTTCTCCGGTCAAAATGAACGTTCAATGAGATGTGAAAAATGTGCAGAGAGGGTTCCCAGCACCCAAAGCCTGGGGTGGGCCTAGAGATGCGGCATGGATGCGCCCAGCAGCAGCTCACACGGGCTGTAACAACACATGATTGCCTTGAATTAGGCCAATTTCCATGGCTCAGCGTTGATGCACACACTCCTCATGATAAGGTATGTATCATTTCCTTCAGCTAACGGTCCCCATGGCTGATTACATCATTATCACTGACTTACATCTGGTTTCTAATCTGATTCTCTTTCCAGTTACACTGCCAGCATCCTTCTTTTCACTTTTTTTTTTTGCATGCAGGTGCTCAGAGGCTGCTAGAAACTGAGAGCAAGGTGCAATTCCTGCAGTAAAGTGCAGCACAGCAATCAGCCCCCATAGGCATTGCTCCTTGAGAGAATGCATGACGCCAGCACACAAGATCAACACTTCCATCTCTTCTTAGTGTAGATGTGAAATTGGAACAAGCAGAGCCCTTTCCTTCTGCAGAAGCACAAGCATCCAGATGGCATTTATGGTGCCTGGCAGGACCTGCAGCTTGCTTGCAAACAGTGCATTCATTTGGTTGTCATTAATTTGGGTGGATCATTCAGGATACAAATTGTGGCAAGGGGCTGAGGAGATTTGTCCTTACTTGCATCAGCTGCAGCAGTGACATGGTAAGCTGTAGTAATACAGTGATCCTAATAGTGTTGCACACAAGTTATGTCAATGAAATAATAGTTAATAAGTTAGTGGCAACTTAGTGCTGGAGCCCTGGGAAAAGGAATGGCCAAGGGTACCCAGTGTGCCCAAGAAGACTCATGGTTGACTTTGCATGTGATTCTGATACAGCATGGGCCAGCAAGGGATTTGTCCTTGAATCTCAGGGAACCACAAGCCACAGAATCATATAATAGCTTAGGTTGGAAGGGGTGTTAAAAAATATCTTGCACTTGGCATCATAGGCCCACTCCTCAGGCCTGCCCAGGTCCCTCTGGATGGCATCCCTTCCTTACACTGTGTTCATTGCTCCACTCAGCTTGGTGTCATCAGCAAACTTGCTGAGGGTGCACTTGAATCTGCTGTCTGTGTCACTGATAAAGATGTTGAAGAGCACTGACCCAAGATGGACCCCTGGGGGACACCACACCTCACTGCCTGCACCTGGACTTGGAGACATTGACCTCAGCCCTCTGGCTGTGACCATCCAGCCAATTCCTTATCCACCAAACAGTCCCTGCTCCAAGCCTATATCTCTCCAATTCAGAGATAAGATTGTGAGATAATGAGATAAGCCATCTCTGGCTATGTCTTCACAAGCCAATCCATGCAGAGAGCCACAATTGAAATTATTAAAAAAATATATATATATAATAGTCAGAAAACCAGATAAAATCATTACCACTGGAGCAGAACAGTCAAGCACAGAAGGAAAAGAGATTTAAGATGCACGACAGGGAGGAGCAACCATCGCACTGTGCATCCCACCCTGTCCCCCAGGAAAATACGTGCTTTCTTCAGTTATCAATTGTGCAAGGAGCTGGTGGGGTGCCAATGGAAACCGGTGACATTGAGACACGAGGCTGCACGAGGGTGTGGCGAGGCTTAAAACCCCCCCCCAGTGCCTAGTGGCTCTTGTAGGAAAGCTTCAAGGCTGCCCTGAACGAAGTGCAAACCGTGCAAAAAATCAGTTTGCATCAGGCTTGGAACCGAGCGCCGTTTGGTTGTCACTCTCCAAAAATGTGCAAAGCTGTGCCAAGCTCTGCTGCCGGGGGACAGGACATTATCATTCATCCTTTCACTCTCCTGCAGCACGCAGCCATTTCTACAAATTGCCTTTGTGCAAAAACACATGGAACATAAAGGCAACAATGGAGTTCGGGGAGATGCGAGCCGCTCCTCCAGGGTTTCGGATTTCCTGGCAGAGCTCACATATCCTTTGTTGCTGAAAACAAGGATCAGCAGAGAGCACCACACCTTTCAAGTGCGTGTGGTACCGGGGCTCCAGCTCCTGTGCTTCCTCCTTTGGGATTCGACCATAGCCAAAAGGTTGTGTTTTTCCCCGTTTCTGGATGGAATGAACCGACGCCGTGCCCACCTTTTGCATCCATTAAATATAAATTGAAAATAGAATGCATAGAACGCATTGTTATATGTATTATAGCGTGTAGAATGGATTAGGTTGGAAGGGATCTTAAAGAACGTGGAACAAAAGCTGGAGCAGATGGCATCTCAATCCCAGAATAATAAGGAGGAGAAAGAGGGGAGCAGGAGAAGCCCTTGGGTCCCTCCAGGCACACAGCCCAGCCCTGGCTGTGATGTTTGGGTGCATTGAGATGCTCTCAGAGGCACGGAAACTCACAGGGAGCGCCCAGGAGGGTCCCCGGCCCCAGCACAGGGGGATGACAGATGGCACATCCTGCCTTTGTTTTCTGAGGGTGGAGGGCTGGGGAAGGCTGATAGCATCGTGCTGAGCTCGCTGCTATGCTGCGAGGGCCTGCTGCAAGAAAATAAAGCTTTTTTTCTTTCTGTCTTCTTTTTTTTTTTTTTTCCTCTGGGTTATCTCCGGAAATCAGCCTAGGGACACGTGTTGGAGGCTTCCAAAAGAGAAAGCTTTGCTGTGTCTGATGTCCATGCAGTAGAACCCAGCCCTCTCCTTCTGCCAAGGAGCCCTGGGCCAGGCAGCAGTGCAGTTCCCTGTGGCACATCGATTTGCATGGGGCAGGTCACACCTTGTGTCTTATTTTCCCCCCTCACTTCAGAAGTCATAGCATGAAGCTAGGAAAACTCTTTGCCACAGACCCTCTGGTGTAAGCAGAGAGTGGGTGCATTCAGTGGTCAGCCTGAAAATCACGTTGAATTTTTGGTATTATTCCAAAACATCTTTATGTTACAACTTTCCTCCCATGTCTACAAGTCCTCGCTCCTTTGTGGCCCTGTCAGTATTGCCAACTTCCCTTTATATGTATTTACTTTAGCTGGAGCAGAGTAAGGTCCTGGTCCTGTGGGAAACCTCAACCTCTCCAGACTGGATTTCTTTCCTTCTGTGGGGCATTTAAAGCACAGAAATTAAAACCAGAGCCAACAGCAGGTGCTGTACTGCTCAAGGGGCTCTCCTTGTTCACATGGATGACTGCAAGTGAAACAGCTGCAAATCAGCTGGAGGCTGGGAGACGGTTTTAGAAGCAAAATGTTCATAAAATCCTAGAATTGTTAAGGTTGGAAAAGACTACTAAGATCATCAAATCCAACCATTAGTCCATTACAATTATGCCCACTCAGTCACATCACTCAATTCACATTGGTATTCACCCAGCCAAGATGCCTGGCTGGGTTGGAGACAGTGGGTAACAGGAGGAGGATGGTGAGGATTTGGGGCAGTCCAGCACAGCCTTGGGGTTGCAAAGAACTTTAACAGCACCTCCAGCATCAGCAGCGACGCTCTGAGCATCAGCATCAGCAGTGGGGATGGTTGGCTCCGATCACATCATCTTCCCACGTGTTGCTTTGGATGGGGTCCATCCTTATGTCAAATATTGGGAAACAGGAGAGGGAGGTTCAAAATCCTGCCTGGTCAAGGTGAGCCCATGGGGACAGCGTGGGGAGGGGGGAGGGAAGTGGTGGAACACAGATCCCTGATAGAGGCTGTGGTTCCCCGAGGCAGAGCCCCACTGGCTTTTTAGGAAAAGGAAAAAAAAAAAAAAAAAAAAAAAAAAGAAAAAAAAAAAAAAGAAAAAGAAAAAGAAAACCTGATTTTCCTGATATTGTTCTGCACCTTTAAAGGAAATTCCAGGACTGGGGCCGTCAGTGGAACAATGAAGCGAGATGGGGAGCGGGAAGGGCTGGCGGGCAGCTCGCTGTGCCCCCACCTCTGTGCTGTGTCAGAAAGGAACCAGGTCCATCAGATTGGTGCTGTACCCAGGGGTGGGATGTGGGCATGCTACTTCTACACCCCGCACTGGAAAGACGTGCTGCGAGGCAAGTGTTAACATCCTGGCTTAGCAACTCAGGCTTTGGTGTCAAATGATTCATTTCAGAGCTTTTTTTTTTTTTTTTTTTTTTTTTTTTGCAAGGAGCCAGTTCATTTACAAATCACCAGCTGGAAGTTATTAGGCCCTTAAAACAAAATAAATTACGACCAAATTGCGTTTCCCTGCGGTCGGTCTGCTGTTAATCTGTGCAAAAGGCTGGAGCCAGCCAAATCCTGGCACGATGGCTCGCTGCTTCCCCTTCGGCATTTTCCTGTGCTGCTGCAAAGGAGACGGCCTGCAAAGCCTTTAGGAAATGGCACCGAGGTGGAGAGGTGCTCTGGGGGGAAGCTGGGATGTGGGGCTCTCTGTGTTGCTCAGCACTGGTGCTGTGCCGTGGTGAGGGGCTGCTACTTTGATGGTGTTTCATGGGGTTGTGCAGGGGCTGGCAGGGAAAATAGTGCAACGTGGGTTAAACATGCTTCAAAATTGTTCAGTTCTGCTTTATCTGTGCTGTTTAAAGAGGTAGGTTTGCTCCCCGGGCTTGCTCTCTGGTTTTTATCTGCACCACCATCACGTGTGTGGCACAGGTCATTTCTTCCAACTGACAGCAGCAGTGCCATCTGGTGACGCAGAATGACAGCAGGTCGGGCACGTCGTGTCAGAAATGCATAAACGGGTCTCGTCTGTAACCTTAAAGGCAGCCAAGCACATGCCCGGAGATGTGCAGGTTCTGCAAGGGTGACAGAGTTGTGCACAAGTGATGGATTTGTGTGTGAGCGATGTGGTTGTGCACGAGCAGTGGCGGCTGTGCCCACCCTTCAGACCCAACGCCAGGGAGATGGACATAAAACTGAGTGCAAACATGGAGAGTGCTCTCCTGCTCCCAGGCTGCCAAGGTCGGTGTTACGTGCTGTAATTCTTACTTCAAGCAATAAATCCTCCATCCCAGACTTGCAGGAGCTTGCAAGGAGATGTAGGGATGCCGTGAGACCTCATTAAATAGAGGCTCTGCAATCAGCTCCCTCCACATGCCCTGCTATTCCAAGAACTCGGTGAAGACTGCTTCACCAGGGAGCATCTCAGCATCTCAGCATCCCAACATCTCAGTATCCTACAACATACCATCCCAACAGCTCAACACCCCAGCATCCCGCCACCCCAACAACCCAGCATCTTAAAATCTCAGCATCCCAGCATCTCAGCCTCTCTATGACCCAGCATCCCAATATCCCATGGTCCCAGTATCCCATCATTCCAGCGTTGCAACTGTGGATTGTGACCCAAGCATGGCAGCTGAGGAAGGGGAGAGATCTTGCAACACTGGAGAATGAGGATGGGTATTAGGTTTGTTAGCCATCCTCTGGCTGATAATGACACTTGCCCCTAGCTGTGCAGTCGGATAAGGCCATAGCTATGCCTCCATCACTCCTCTCACCTTATTTATGCCTGGCAATGTGAGGCCTGGTACTCATGTCTAGGACCTGAGCTATGATCAGAAGTTGCCAGAGAAAAGAGAAAGTGCCTCCTTTGGCAAAAGCACAGAGACCATAAAACTGTGAGATGATCAACGTGTAAACAATCCTACACTGTTTGGGGAACTGAAAACAAACTGAGCCAATGGAAGTTTCTCTGCCTTTCTGCAAAGTCCTGTGCTTTTCACACCCCTGCCTACATCTTAGTCTGCATACCTTGTAAAAGTTCATCACCCCCTGCCTCTCTGCTTGTTCTGCAAACCATGTGTAAAAGGGTGTTAAAGTCAGGACACTGGAGCTTTTGAAGCTCCTCTCAGCCATCCTGAGACCCTCCAGATTTCAGGTTCCACTCCCTTGGGCCCCTTCTCATGACAGATGCATTGATGAGAGAGGCTCTTTAACCTTTCCTACCCTAATTTGCCTTCCCCAGAATCTGTATAACCATGCCCAACCTATTGTACCCTTACCTACTCTCATTTACCTCCCCTCTGCTCCAGAATACAGATTAGTCATAGGCTAATACATTCTTTGCTTAGAATATATGTGATTATAGATCATATGTGCAAAAGCTTGCTCAGAATATATTTAATACATTGTTTTGGTGAACCTGATGTGTCAGTGAAGAGCACTATTGTCATTGTCTTCTTGCTGGACAAAATAAACCAGGGAACAGGGTGTAACAGCAACTCCTCAGCATTCTGAAATCTCAGTATCCTCATATCCCAGCGCTGCAACATCTCATCATTCCAGCTCCCCAACGCCCCAGCATTCCAACATGTCAGCATCCCAGCATCTTGACATCCCAACACCCCAATTACCATCATCCCAACATCCCAACATCCCAGCATATCAACACACCAGCATCCCAACATCTTGACATCCCAATGTCCCAGCATACAAACACCCCAGCATTCCAGTATCTCTGCATCCCAACATCTCAACATACCAATATCCCAACATCCCAATTTCCAAATATCTCAACATCCCAGCATCCCAATATTTTGATATCCCAACATATCAGCATCCGAACACACTAGCATCCCAATATCCCAGCATCCTATCCCAACACACTACCATCCCAGCATACCAACATCTTGACATCCAAGCATCTCATCATACTAGCTTCCCAATATCTCTACACCCTCGCATTCTAACACCCCAGAATTCCAACAAAAAAGCATCTCAATAATCCAGCATTCCCATAGATCAGCATCCAAATATCCCAGCATCCCAACATTCCAACAGACCAGCATCCCAGTATTTCATCATCCCAGCATCCCAACAAACCAGCATCCCAGCATCCTAGCATCCCAGCATCCTAGCATCCCAGCATCCCAACACTTTGACATCCCAACATCCCAATTTCCCAGCACCACAACATCCCAACATTCCAGCATCCCAACATCTTGATATCCCAACACGCCAGCGTTCCAATATACCAGCATGCCATCATCCCACCATCCCAATATCCCAACATGCCAGCATCCCAATATCCCTACACCCTCGCATTCTAACACCCCAGCATTCCAAAACACAAGCATCCCAATATCCCAGCATTCCAATACCCCATCATCTCAGAATCCCAATATCCTAGCATCCCTATATTCCAGCATCCCAATATCCCAGCATCCCAATATCCCAGCATCCCAGCATCCCAACTGCGTTCCTCAATGCAGTGTATGTGTGTGGGACAGGAACTGGTGGCTGTGTGCTCCCCCAGCTGCAGGCTCACAGCACGGTGCTGGGACTGAAGCCTGGCTTGCACAGCAGCACGGATCCATCAGGCACAGCCACTCTTCACTCATCACTTGCTGTTGGCCAACACACACATTTCTAAGAGAGTAAACTGTTGGCAGAAGTATTTCCTAGAGCTCCCCCCATTCTGCGGTGTCAGACACATCCGCTTCATCCTTCCCACATCTTCCTTAGCAGCGGGTCGGGTTTCTTTCTTTTCATGCTCAGTTTGCTCTCGATTAAAAGGAAATAAATAAGCTGCAGTAATTTCTCTGACCTGATTCTGAACCGCTAATTCAGATGGATGGTTTGACTGCATTCTAAGATCCCTCCAGCTTGCAAGAATGAAGTTCATGCGGCTCTGCGATGCCTGTCTGCCTCTCTCAGCAAAATTCTGTTTGTGACCCCAACGTCTCTCCCATGTACCCTGCACTGCCCCCCAGTACAGCCCCACAACAGGAAGATCTGAACCCCAGGAGAGCAGTGTGTCAAAAAAGGAGAAGGAAATTGATAAAAGCCTCACTTGTGCTGAGGGCTTCTGACAGCACGCACTCGGCCCCAGCCAAACTGGAACAAAACAAAGCCAGGGTTCAATGCCTTGAAAAGTGCTTGCTTTGCTAAACTGGGCAAAGTACCTTCCTTTCACTCAGCAGAAAGGGAGAGCAACCGCCTGGGATCCAGCAGCCCTCCCTCCCTCCCAAATATCTAGAGTTATAAAAAAGCCTGAAAGGTTTCAGCTGAATCAGAGCAGCTCCTGGCAGTCGCTGAGATGTGGCTCAGAAGTGCAGCGTGGTGGTGCAGACAAATCCCACTGGCAGCAGGGCTCCATGCTGCTGCCCTGACCTCCTCTCCCCCCCTCCTCATCAAACCACCCAGATGTGGGTGCAGGCTGGCTTCATTCCAGACAGCCCAGCTTTGCAAACCCCAAAGCTTCTGTGTTATTGTTTAAATGCAACTGTGCCTTAGATTTGGTGACAGTCAATGTAATTCGGGTTGTTTCGAGGCAGCTTTGGCAAACCCCACACTTACATTTGAGCTGCTAAGAGGCACACGCTTCATCGTAGGCAAAAACCAGTAGGAGCTGCCGTGGCTTTAGCGATCCCCAGGGAGGTCTGTGTCGCTAAGCCCCTCGTCTGGCACCAGCAGCGACCCATTTTCTGGCCATTGTCACCTGCTGACGAGCCTTTGGCACGGCGCTGAGCGGGGTGAGCCGCTGCTGGCTGGCTCCCAGGGCTCCGTCCTACGCACGCAGGTCCCAGGGATAAATAAATCTCTGCTGCCCTCTCCTGTTAGCTCTGTCCTAAACCCAACGCTTGCCCTGCCGTCATCCCTACCCTCTATTCCACGGCCCAGAGCGCTTGCAAATGTGTTTCTGGCCCTATGTGGCTTGCAGGGAAAGAGCTACTTGGCATCCCGTCGATATTTTCCAAATATTTTGGATAGTGATAGGACCAGGGGGAATGGTCTTAAACAGAGACAGGGGAGGTTTAGGTTGGATATTAGGAGGAAGTTTTTCCCCCAGAGGGTGGTGAGGCACTGGCACAGGTTGCCCAAGGAGGCTGTGGATGCCCCATCCCTGCAGGCATTCAAGGCCAGGCTGGATGTGGCTCTGGGCAGCCTGGTCTGCTGGTTGGTGACCTGCACACAGCAGGGGGTTGGAACTGGATGAGCATTGTGGTCCTTTTCAACCAGGCCATTCTATGATTCTATGATACAATTCCATGATTTTCCATGTATCATGACTCACGGTTGCTGTGACTGATGTCCCAGTGCCCATATCTGCCCTGTTCTGCAGGGCTTAGCCCTGACTTCAGCTGATTTTATGAAGGGCAGCTCGATGGCTGCGGCTTGAGGACCTCCTTTGGCCAAATTCCTTGTTGACTGAAGGCTTTGGGCCAGCTGAGGGAAGGGCCCCAAGGTATGATCAAACCATAGGTCATAATATTGTTTGAGTTGGAAAGGACCCTTCAAGGTCCTCTGTTCCAACTCCCCTGCAACGATCAGCATCTGTGGGAATGCCTTCTTCAGTATATTATGGCTGTTTTGTCTGCCACAGAATGGCATCTCAAACTCTCATCTCTCTTTTTAAGACTTTGCCTTCAGGTGCTTCGCAAGGAAAGAACATTCAGGAAAGCAGCCATTCTGAGCAAAGGAAAGAAATGAAAAGAAATATTATATATATCTGTACTTGTCCTCCAAACCCTCCTCCTCTTCTGCATGTCACCCCCTCCATTTGCAAGAAGCAGCAAGCAGCAGTGATGCTCACATCCCTTAGGCTTTATCCAGGCAACCTCGTGCCGGCGCTGGATGCGTTTCAGGTGGTGAGCAGGAGCAAGCAGGTATTTATTTACTCAGGTTGGGCATCACAGTGGTGTTACTTATTCCTGCCCTGGCTGCTGTCCCAGGAGCTCCTGGGCGCTGGCAGCCCCTCGGTGCCGCACAGACACTGCCACATTTCACAGCCCCGCTCAATGCTGCTGTTTGTGCTCTCTGGAGCCTCGCGCCCGGGGATGGGAGGCTGCCAGCATAGGGTGCACAGGGTGGGGGGCAACCGGGGGTCCCCAAATCTGCTGAGGTCATCCCCGACCTTCCATACCAGCAATTTGGAAGGGTCAGAGCTGCGGTGATGGGGTTGTGGCACATATCTGGGCCACTGGATTGCAGTGGGGCAGTGGCCAAAGTACACAGGAGCCGTGCCGGGGCACATCCCTGCAGAGGATGGGCAGACGTGGCACTGCGGGCTGCAGGGCATGGCCATCAGTATTTAGGGATTGCTATCAGGTCTGGATTTTGCCATCAGTATTAAGGATCTGCCATCAATATTTGGGGCTTGCCATCAACGTCTGGGGGGTTGTCACCTATATTCAGGGTTTCCCACTGATATCTGGAGCTTGCTGTGAGTATTGGGGCGTGCCGTCAGTGTTAGGGGCTTGCCATCAATATTAGGGATTTGCCATCCACATCTGGGACTTGCCATCAATAATTGGGGCTTACCATTAGTATTTGGGGCATGCCATCAGTGTTAGGGACTTGCCATCAGTATTAGGGACTTGCCATCCGTGCTTCAGACTTGTCATCAATATCTGGGGCTTACCAGCAGTATTTGAGGCTTGCCATCAATGTATGGCATTAGCTATCAAAATTTGGGACTTGCCATTAGTATTTAAGGTTTGCCATCAGTGTTTGGGGTTTGCTATCAATATTTGGGGCTTGACATAAATTTTTCAGGTCTGCCATCAATATTTTTGGTTTGGAATATTTGGAGTTTGCTATCAATATCAGGGGTTTTCAATCCACATTAGGGACTTGCCATCAGTACTTGGGGTTTGCCATCAATATTAGAGATTTGCTATCAATGTTTGGGTCTTGTCATCCGTATTTGTTGTTTGCCACCAATATAAAGGGATTGCCATCAATGTCTAGATTTTGCCATCCATCTTAGGGGTTTGCCATCAATATTCAGGGTTTGCCATGAACATTTGGGGATGGCCATCCAATGCTGAATAAGGGTCACAGAAAAAGAACCCTGACCACGTGGGGATGGGACATAGCCTGGCATTAAGCAGGGGGGGGGGAAACCCCTGGAAACCTGTGGATCAGCAGGGCTCATGCCCACAGGTGTGGATAACAAGAGGAGGGAAGCAGTGAGCAGATGGCTTTGCCAGGCACCTCGGATCACTCTGGCACCGGGATGTGCCAGGCTGTGCCTCCTGTTTGCCATGGAGCTCCTCAGAAAATGCCTCCCAGCTTTGGAGGGATGAAAGCTGTTTGAGAGGATATGCAGAATGCACCGGTTGAGAGAGCTTAATTAATATTTAAACAGCGTGGTGGAATTTGTCTAAATCCTGCTAGATTAATCGTGGGCATGGTAATGGACGAACTTGAATTGCTGATGGAAATTGCAGCGAGTCATGCTATACACAAATGGAACAGCCAAATTAGTGCTCGAGAGCTCTAGTGTCTGATCAGTGTGCTGTGGTACAACAGCACGGAGCCTTTCACGATGGGGATCATGTTTGTAATTTCTCCTTTCAGCTATGGGCAGAGCCAATAGAAGGGAGCAGAGCACTGAAAGCAGGTGGAACCCAAATAGGGCCTGCAATCCCCGCACCTCATTGCTGCCCTGCTTATGGAAGAGACTGGGGCTTCTTGTCAAGCCCCTGGCTGCTGTGGGAGGGTTTCTCTCTTTGGTAAAAACAAACAGAACCTGGGCAGAGCGGCACGCAGCCGGCACAGAGATGCATTTATCCCGTGGCGCTGCTCGCCCTAAGGTGACATCATGTAGCCACTCACTCACACCATATTAATTTAGCTGCACCTTATTTTGGAGGGCTGGGGCCTGAGGTTTTGCCATTTCCTATGGTCTCCTAAAGCCAGCTTAGGTTTCCTGGCTGCCAACACAGGCAACTTTTATGACCGGGCACCACCGAAACCCGATGGCAGATGAATAGAGCCCTAAATAGCAAAGCTGGAGCAGCTCCCTTTGCAGTGCTGCTCTGCCCGAGCTGCAGAAATCACATGGCCCTGTGGGGACAGAAGCTGCTGGCCACAGGAACGGGCTCCAGCCCCCCAGATCACCCCCAGCTGGCCCACAGCTCCCCCAGCTTCAGCCATGGGCTGAGCTGAGCTGCTGGTGCTGCAGCCATCCATCGTGCTGCCAGCACCACTGAGCACTGCTGCATCACAGCCCACTGCTGCATCAATGTGCACTGCTGCACTGTCGTGCACTGCTGCATCAATGTGCATTGCTGCACTGTTGTGTGCTGCTGCATCACCGTGCGCTGCAGCAGCAGTGTTCATTGCTGCATCATTGTGCAACGCTGTATGACCGAGCGCTGCTACATCACTGCGCGCTGCCAGCATTCAGTCACACTTGTGTCAAAGCATGCTGCTGAATCTCTATGCACTGCTGCATTGCCACACGCTGCTGCATCACTGTATGCACCCACATCACTGCACGCTTGCATCGCCGCACGCTGCTGCATCACTCTGCAGCACTGCATCACCGCGCACCGCTGCATCGTGTACTACTGTGTTGCTGCGTGCTGCTGCATCAGTTTGCATCACTGCATTGCCATGCAATGCTGCATCACTGTGCACTGTTGCATCGCCGTGTGCTGCAGCAGCACTCTGCACTGCCGCATCACCATGCACTACTGCACTGTTGCGCCCTGCTGCACCGTTGTGCACTGTCGGATCACCACGCGCTTCTGCATCACCGTGCATTGCTTCATCCCTTCATGCTTGTGTCACAGCACACTGCTGCATCTCTATGCACCGCTACACCACCGTGCACTGATGCATTACCACACATTGCTGCATCACTGTGCACTCCCAAGTCACTGCACGCTCCTCCATCCCTGCACTCCGCTGCATCACCACGCGCTGCTGCATTGCTGTGCGCTGCAGTGCCACCCTCCCTGTGCTGCAGACTGCTGCTCTGCTGCTTGTGCATGGGGCAGAACAGCTGCATCTCCCCCCCAACCCACTCCCACCCCCACCAGCAGCCGGTGCAGCCCCAGCCACCTGCTTCACATCTCACCGTTTGCACTGCGCCGGGCTGAGGAAACACCCCTCCGCTTTCTGCAGTTTCTGGCACTCGCAGAGGAAGGCCGCTACCACCTCAAAACCATTTGCAAATAGCTGCTGTTTGCGCAGACAAACACTGTGAAAAATATTTTCTTTCCTCCCAGCCGTGTGTTTATTGCCCACCACGAGTTAGCACGGATTTAGCCCCCGAGTGCCGCTGAGCTCCATCTCTGCTGCTTCGCTTTCAACGTGGCCGCAGCCCCGGTGCACTTTAATTCATTTCATCCAAGAGCTGAGAATCCTGCCTTTAACCTTGGCTGCTCTGCCTGGGTTGTGTGCAGGGGGTGCTCTGGAACCCTGGAGCATTTTGGTGGCTTTGGGGGCTATAAATCCTTTGAAAATCTCTATGAAAGGGCTTTCCGTGGCAGCATTGGGTTTTTTTCCTCCCCCTGTCTTTTTATCTAGCAGATGGAAACAACAAGCAAGCAATGGGAAGATGATGCAAGGGGCGGGAGGCTGCTATCTGAGCTGTGTTATTACAGAAAAAAAATGACCTGGCACTGAAAGAATTAAAATAATGTCATTCCTGTTTGCTCTGGCTCATTTTTAATACGCCAGTCACCTTGACATTTCTAAAAGAATTTTTCAAGTATGCAAGTTCAAAAATTATGCAACTTGACAAAAGGTGGGGGGTTGAGGGAGGATGGGGGAATACACTGGGAGATGGAGGCTGGACGGGGCAGGGAGGGGCAAGGGGATGGCTGTCATCTCCTGGGGTGATGCTGCCATTGATGCAAGCCCAGCCTGGATATCTAAGGCATTAATTGCTGTTGCAATTAAAATATGGCATGTGAAGAAAAGAGGAGCAGTTAGAAGCCTTGCTCTAACATCCCAGCATCTCATTTCCCAACATCTCAGCATGCCAGCATCCCAGCATCCCACTACTTCTGCATTCCAGCACCCCAGCATCTCAGTGTCCCAATTGCTCAGCATGCCAGTGTCCCAGCATCCCAATGTCCCAGCATCCCAACATCCCAGCATCCTAGTTGGTCAGCATCCCAGTGGTATCCCAGCATGCCAGCACCCCAGCATCCCACTACTTCTGCATTCCAGCATCCCAACATCCCAACATCTCAGCATCCGAGCATCCCTGCATCTGAGCACCCCAGCATCCCAATATCCTAACATCCTAGTATCTCCTCATCCCAACATCCCAGCATCCCAACATCCCAGCATCCAAACATCCCAGCATCCCAATATCCCAGCATCCCAATATCTCTGCATCCCACACCCCAACATCCCATCCCCCCAGCATCCCCAAATCCCAGTATTCTGGCATTTCAGCATCCCCACATCCGTGCTTCCCCCATGCCCTGCAACCATGGCTGGCACAGGGGATGGGCAGCCTCAATGGATCAGATCAGCACCCCGTGACCCAAGCCGAAGCCATACGATCACTCGTGCTCTGGCCACGGAGGAGATCATTTGCCTGTGTAATTGTATGCTTTGCAGTTAAGCGTATTGATTCTGAAAAGTTAATCAGACAATTTGGAAGTGCTATATCTAAAAACATAAAATCCCATTAAACTGATTAAATTAAAACTGAATCCATCTTAAATAATCACATGCAACTTAAAACTGTTGAAATAGCGTATTGTATTCAAATAAAATTATTTCAGTCAAACAAGGAGCCCAGAGCCGGGGATGCCTGCAGAGCGGGCACCGATCTCGGCGTCTCAGAGACAAGAAAAGGGTTTTATCTGCCCGGAGCCGGGTTCGGGATTGTTCCTGATCGCATCACTGCGGAGAGCTGCGTGCCTCGCGATGCTATCGCCCGGCTCCGGAGCAGCGGGGCTGTGACTCGGAGATAACCGGAGCGCTGCTCGGCGAGTTGGCTGCCAAATTTGTTTATTTTCTCCTTTCCGAGACTGCCATCTCTCCGACTTGATAAGTTCAGCTGGCGAGCCGGCCTCTATTTATTTCTAAAGACGGTGTTCCTTTTCACCTTTACAGCGAGCGACAGCGCGAATCAATGCCGGCCCCCGACAGCGACAGCGGGGAGCTTCCTCCCGGGGGGAGAAGCCCCATCGGCGTGGGAAGCGGAGGGGAAGCTCTCCCGTTGCAGCGGGTACCGCCGATGGGAATAATTAATAGCCCGGTGCCACGGGGTGCCATTAACATGTGCATGGCGGGGGGCTCTGGGGGGGGGGTCCGCTTCCTGAATCCACATCCGTGCCCCCCCGCACACCAGCCCGCCTGCCCAGGTGCTGTTTGCCCACCCGAGGACGAGGAGGCAGGAAGCATCCTCCAGCCGCCCGCATCTTAAGGCCTCGGGCATTTCCTCGCCGGGCAGGCTGTGTTTGCTCTGGGCCCCGGGGAGCTGATGAGGTGCTAATGTGAGGGTTGCCGGCACCTGCGCGGCTTGGAAACCGGGGGGTGGGCAAGCAGCGAGGGGCTCCTGCACATCACCGCTATGAGGCCGGATCCCGGCTGCTCGCCTTCAGACCGCACAAATCAGAGGCTGTCAGCAAGGTGTGCTGCTGTGCGGGAAGCGCCCCGGGCAGGGGAAATGCCCTGGAGGGAAGGGGACGGCTGTGGGCCGCGCTGTTGTCACTCGGTTTTTGAGTGACCCTTCGGGATGCCTGTAGGCAAGCAGAAGGCATAAAGCCGAGGGGATCCACGTAGGGATGGACGAGGCTGTGCACCCAGCAGATGTGTATCTGGGAGATAAGGGCCCGGCCCTGCCTGCACGCGGAGCCAGGTCTGATGAGCTGCCAGGCGGCCCCATGTCCCCATCGCCATTCAAGGGGAGCTCTGTCTCCTGCACACAGATTAAATCACGAGGCCAATGGCACAGCCAAACTTTCTTCCTGATCTCTTCTTTTCCAGCTTGTGGGCTCGTCTGAGTATTCATAGGAAAGGGAAACCAAAAATCACATCCCTTCAATCACGTCCCTTCAATCACAGCTCTTCGATCGCATCTCCTCCATCAATCACAGATCTACATTCACGTCTTTGGGGCTTTGGGAAAAACATCCAGACCATACGGGGCTGTTTGGCTCAGGGTGCTGCCATGTGGGTCCATCAGGACCCACAGCCACTGGGGGGGGTCTCACCTCGCGCTGCCACATCCCCTGGCAAGGGGACACATCCCTCTGCGTGGCACACGTGGGCAGGGGACACGTGGGCACTGCCCCACTCGTCGCCTGGCAGATGGAAATAGCAGCAGCTCTATTGATTTACAGCCGCAGCCCTGACTTTAATGGGCTGTTTTTGCTCCCCAACAGCTTCGGCTCGGGTCTCTTTGCAACAAACCTCTCTTTTTTCCCTGCGCTCGCCCCGTGAAACAAGGGGAGGCGACGCTTCGCCCCGCTCACCGTCGGCACGCCGCGCGTCTCCCCTCGGAGAAAACAAACCCCAATCCCACGAGCATAAAAGGGCTTTGTGGTGGGGACATCAGTGCCGTGCCGCGGGCCGGGGCTCGCCGCCCGCCTGCCAACCCGCCTAGGAATGCTTGCTGCCACCGCAGCCTGCGGGTAGGAAATAGTTTCCAGGCAAAAAGGCCTCCCAGTGTATTCCGGCCCGACAGCTTCCAGCAGCCCTCTGTAGGCGTCTTGTTCTGCCGCCGCCGGGACACCTACCCGGAGGAAGAGCGGAGACGAAGGTGGGAGAGCTTTTAAAAGCTCTGGGTAATTTTGTTCCAGCCCCGTGTCCACGCTTTGAGGCTTTGGTGGATGCTTGGGCTTGGCGTTTGGGGCAGCGTTCCCAATAGATGAGCGTCGACCCCGCGATAAACCCCATAAAGCGAAGTGGGGCGATGCTGGGGGTTTTGGGGAGCCCCTATGCAGGCTGGGCTGCAAATGTAGGTCACAGCCCTCTCCTCACTCAAATCCGGCGATGACGAGGGTGTTGCAGGTTGGGCTGAAATATGTACCTCCAGCTCTTTACTCTGGCACCGAAACAAAACCCAACTCAGAAAACTGCGAAAAATAAACCCAGCTTGTGAATGCTGCTGATTGGAAGTTTTTCCAGCAGGCAGCAAGCTCCGTCCTACCCGTGTAAAATCACTCCTCGGGAGCGTGTTGATCTGGGCAATGTTTCCTCTGCGAAAAGAAAAAGGGAAAGATCAGAGCGAGGGGAGAGAAATATTTGGAGGGGAGCTTTCCACCGGCTCCTGGGATGCGCTTTATTTAGCAGCCTGCCACTTGGGACACGCTGCGGGGACACTGCTGTGGCTGTGCTCCCCCAAAAGGGCCGGGGATGCTGCGGGAAGGGATGGGTTATTTTTAGGGGGAGAGGTCCCCCGGGGAGGGCGGGCATTTCCAGGCAGAGCACCGCCCCGAGCAGGTGTCCTGAGGAAAAAAAAAAAATAGGGGATTACTGAGTCAGATAAAAGCTTGTTTGGCCAAAGTTATGGCAATCCTACAGCTGGAGCTGGAGATTTTCACCTGGCAGCGGGATCCGCTGAGGCGTGGGGTGCCCATCTGAGACCCAAATCTCCCCCCGGCCCATCACCGCAGCAGTTTTGTGCTAATTAAACAGAACCGTGCTTGTGTGCCCGCGTCTGACCCACGTCAGATTTATGGGGTGATCCTGCAGGGCACAGGGCTGCTATTAGTGGTCACAAAACCGCAGGCTCACAGACGGGCTCCCAGCCCCAGGCAGCTCCGTGTTTTTGGGAGCAGAAATCTCCGCTCTGGCTGTTTTGCCGGTAGCACTGCCAGGGACACAGAGTTCCTGAGAGCTGCTGCTCCCCATCCCAAAGGGGACGGGGTCCCTGGGGGCTTGTCTCAGCACTGTGGGGATGGGGACACACTGGGGGTGCCAGCTGGGCTGTGAGCCATGCGTGCTCCCCTGCTCCCCGCGCTCAATGCTCCGCGAGCGGTTCGCCCTGCTATTTATACCCCAGCAGCCTTTCGGGATAAATGAGGCTATTTTAAAGGTCTTGGCCAGGTAAAACTGGTTTAAACAAGGCTGGTAATGACTCAGAAGGCTATAAATGTCCGTCAGGCAGGCGCTCAGCCTGTGAAGGGTTTGATCTGCTCAGTGCACAGGAGCAGCATCACGTATCACTCAAGCATCCTGCATCTCCCGAGCATCCCTTATCTCCTAAGCATCCCTCATCAGCTGAGCATCCCTTATCTCCCGAGCATGGAATCATAGAAGAATTAAGGTTGGAAAAGACCCCTAAGATCACCAAGCCCAAACCCAGCCCACCCCCACCGTGCCCACTGACCTCATCCCTCACTGCCACATCCCCACAGCTCTCGAACACCTCCAGGGATGGTGACCCTGGGCAGCCTGTGCCACCCTCCGTTGCTCAGGCATCTCACACCCCACAGCCCATGGGGTGCAGCATGATGGAGGTGACCTGCAACAACACGGTGAGGGCTGTTTTGCACCCATTTAGTGCTGAAAGCTACTGCTTCCTCCTGCCTTACCTTCCGCCACTGGATGCTCTCCAGCAAAAAAGGGGTTTTGTTGGAAAATAACAGGGAGGTTTTAAAGCAGGGCTGTTTGGGAGGAGTATCCACATTCAATTTTTCTGTTTGTTTTCTCATTGTAAAACCAAAGGCATTTCAGTTTTCAGAAACTGATCATTAAACATAAAAAAAAAATATTTCCTCTAACAGCAGCCGCAGCCTGAACACTTTGGGAGGCCAGGTGATTTTGTTGTGGAGTCCTTCCAGAAGGCATCATCTTGTCCGTGGGTTGTGCATGGGTTCCTTGTCCCCTGGTGTCCTCAAGCATCCTGAAGTGCCACCAAACTGTCCCCCACTCACCATCCTCAGTGACGTCGTTTCCCCAGGTGCATCCTTTGAACGCTTCCAGTGCTTTATGGCACCTTGTGGTACAGCAGCTCAGAGCCTTGAATAATTAGAGAGTGGGGAGGGATGCAAAAATAACACCTGGATACGGCAAAAATAGAGATGGCGGCCAGGCCAGGATGGCAGCCACAGGGTTATGTGTGAATGAGGCACGGCACAGCTGCACTAGGTTTGCTCTGTGACAACTGGCTTTGTGTCGGAGCCCTGGGAAGAATAAGTGCAGGAGGCAGAACATGTGGAGCATCCCTCAAAGGTGTCACTTCCAAAAGTTTCCATGGGTGACAACGGAGTTCTTCCCTCTGCTTTTAGGGCTGCGTCGAGACCAAGATGGGCATCTGGATCTTTTTGTTAAGGACTGTAAGGACCTGACAGCCAAGCTCAGGCTGGATGGGGCTCTGAGCACTGCTGGAGATGTGGGTGTCCTTGTCCAGTGCAGGGACCACACTGCTTTTAAGGGTCCCTTCCAACTCAGATAACGCCTTGATCTATGACCTCTGTAAGAATGAAAGGCATCTCCTGGTATTTCCCAGCTAGGTGACAACCAAGTTCCAGCAGTATCTGCTGCCAGAGGGGTTCCAGCATTCAAACCACAGCATCTCCTTGGGCTGCGAGTTAGATTAAAATCACTAAATTTTGGCATGCTCTGGATTTGTCTTTTGTTAGACTTGTTAAAACCTTGGAAAACATTTTTTTTTTTTTTTTAAATGAATTAAGAAGACCCATTAAACGTTGAATCTAATTAGGAAAGACTAGGTGGGAGAATTTGTCAAGTAGTTCAGTCAATACAGCAGAGTGTAATTGCTGTCGTTGCCTGCGGGGCCGAGGCTGATGGCCAGCATCATTGGGTGGGTGATGGAGACGGGAGGATCCCTTCTATGTGGGATGCCATTGATTTCAGTGCTCCTATCTGAGTCCTTGAGCGAGCAAAGAATATCGGCTCCTGCAATGCCCCACAGAAATGATAGGACAAAGGGAAACGGTTTCAAACTAAAAGAGGCGAGATGTAGGCTGGATATGAGGAAGAAGTTTTTACCATAAGGGCAGTGAGGCAGTGGTACAGGTTGCACAGAGGGATGATGGTGTCCTGTCGTTGCACGAGGTCAGGCTGGATGGGGGCTGTGAGCACTGCTGGAGCTGTGGGTGTCCCTGTGCACTGCAGGGGAGTTGAAATGGATGGCCTTCAAGGATCCCTTCCAACTCAGATGGTTCTATGAAATGGCAGCGCACCGTAGGGACCCCACAAGCACCCCCTTGCACACATCCTGCCCTTCAGCCCTGACCTTGGGAGCAGAAATATGGCACTGGCAATGACCCCAGGGTCTCTTCTGCCTGCCTGAGTGAGAGCTGCTCGGGATGCCCTCAGCCCCACAGAGCCCTTTGGTTGCTTCCAGGGATCTTATGGGGGAAAGTGCCATCACCCAGTGCTGTGATGTGTGCTCCTTCTCCTTCCTGCTATTAAAATGCTTCTGTTCCACAGGGCAGTGAGTGCTCCTGTCTTGCAGTTCCTCAGCTACAGGGGAAAAAAACAAAACAAAACAAAACAACCACCGCATTTAGTCTGAAACAGCAGGGCAATTGGGAGAGTTCATTATATTGGATTAATTATGATAATTATCAGTAGAAGGGAGATAATTACCCTGTTTGTTGTCAAGAATAAGGTACAGTTGTAAAGGAGGGGGGGCGGGAGGGATGGGAGGGGCTGGTTTTTGATTTTCCTTTGCAGGGAAATGCCTTCACCCAGCAAGAAGAGCAGGGGATGTGCTTGTCACCATCACCAGTCAGTGGTGGAGGTGGCCCAGAATGGTGGCAAATGCTGCCCAGGGTGGCCCAACCCCTGCCTCCTGCCTGCAGGAAGGGGACAGCGGCTCCTCCAGGCATGGCTCCCAATGCAAATAGAAATGCAATTTAAAAAATTAAATTTAAAATAAATATTACTTAAATATTAAAGAGAAGAAGTCATTTTTTAAATGGCCGGTGCGTTTCTCCAGAGCCCACGCAGGTGTGTTTAAACAAGACGCCGCCGAACATTTTCAATTTTTATCATCTGGGGTATTTAAAAAAATGTTTCTCTACAAGGCAAGACTGTCTACTTCACTGCTTTCTTTCCCTGTTCTCTTAAGGTATTAATTTTATTGGGCTGCCCAAGGGTAGCGGCATAGCAGTTAGACTCGTGAGATAAGGGATGGGAGATGGAGGACCCCATGATGTGCCAACGGGGCTCCCATTTAGGACCACACGATGCCGGTACAGAGGGAAGGCTCGGCCTCGCCCAGCACATGTGCTCGCTGGTGATGCTCCTAGGTGATGCACGAGAAGGTGACCTTCGCCGTCGGGGGGTCCCCCGGGGGGCAGGCGGGGTGCCCCTCCACCCCCGACCCTCCGGGATTGGGGACAGCAGGCGACAGGGGGCGCCGCGCCACCGTTCTTAGACCTGGGGACAGCCCTACCCGGCCTCCTCTCCTCCCCCCCCCCCCCATCCCCCCTTTTTTGGGGGCAAATCCCCCTTTTCCCGGCGCGTCCCCGCCCTGAGGGCAGCCCCCCTGGGGTCTCCCCCTTCGCTTCCAGCCAGCCCCCATCTCCCCTAAATATGGGCGGGAGGAGGCGGGCTGCTTCTATCGCCGCGGCTATCGCGATAGGAGGCTAGTTTCGTTTGGAGACGGCTGCCGAGGGCGTTGGGACGAGGGGAAAAGCCCTCCGGCGAAGCCCCTCGGCAGTTGGGTTTGTGTTAATGTTTAAAAGCTCCCGCTAACCTCGCCGAGCGGTGCTGGGGTTAACGCCGGGAGAGAACCCAAATAAATAACCGAGGGAAAAGGTCGGTGCCGCGCTGCCCCGCCTGGTGCCCGGGCAGGTAGGTACAGGGCGCACGGCACGGGGAGGGAGGCAGCTCCGTGTCCCCCACCGGGCGGGGGGGGGGGGGAATACTGCGGGGCCGGGAGGTGTCGGGCACCCGGAGGGGGCTGCGCTTCCTCTCTGGAAGGAGGGAAGGAGAGAAGGAAGGAGGGAGGGACGGACGGAGACAGCCGCTCAGCCGCTCCCCGACGGCTACACTCGAGCAGCGTCCGTGGGTCTGTCCGTGGGTGCGGAGCGGCGCTGCCCAGACGGAAACACCGGGCCCCGCTCCGGCTGCGTGTCCCCCGACGGCTCTGAGCCCGGCCCCGCCGCGCTCCCCTCTCCCAGCTCCCGCCTTCCCCTGCCCTTCCTGTTTGTTTTAGTTACGAAATTGTTGTAGGTACCTGAGGCAGAGCCGCGGGAAGGCATGAGGCAGAGCCGGGCCACGGCCGGGAGGAAGGCGGCCTGAGGCCGAGCAGCCGCGGGGAGAAAGGTGCGTGCGGCTCGGGGGGCTGCGGCCGTCGGGGGGGGGGACCGGGGGACCGCTCTCTTTGGGCATTGCGAGGGGACACCTCCCGTCGGAGTGAGGGTGGAATGGGGGTCCCGTAGGACCCCTCCCGTTGCGGGGGGCGGGGGGAGACGCGGGGGGGTTCCGGGAGCCGCGCCGGGGTGCTGGTCGGGGGGCCGCGGAGCAGCCGCTCCCGCCTAGGTGTGAGCTGATTATTCAAATGGGCAGCCGAGGACCTGGGGATTGGAGGCTCGCCCGGCCGCTCCGTGCTATATCACTCGGGCACCCACGTCACTGCAGCACTTGTACTCCTCTTCCTCCCTCCTCCTCTTCTTCCTCCCTCCTCCCTCCTCCTCCTCCTCCTCCTCCTCCGTCTCCTCCATCGCCTCCGGGCGACTCTTCGCCGCGAAGCGCTGCGGAAACCCACCCAAGGAGCGGCGGCGAAAAAAAAAACCCCGGCCCCGGCGGTGCCCCCTCCCTTCCTCCCTCCCTCCTCTTCCTCCTCCTCCAGCGGCTCCGACGGAGGGAGCGCGGCAGAGGGGAGGGAGGGCTGGCGACTTTTTTTTTTTTTTTTTTTTTTTTTTTGGATTGCTCTCTCTCTCTCTCTCTCTCTCTCTGCGTCGTCGTTTGTTGTGTCTGTTAAATTTTAAACTGCCATGCACTCCACTTCCAGTATGCTGGGAGCGGTGAAAATGGAAGGCCATGAGCACACGGACTGGAGCAACTACTACGGGGAGCCCGAGGTAAGGGGGGGAGCCAGGCGGCCCGATCCCCGCGTCGGGATCCTGGGGGGAAAACCTCAACTTTGTCACCAAATATTCTCAAGGCGCCGAACCGCGGCCGGGGGACAGCGGGGGGGGACGACGACGACGACGACAGGGGACAGCGGGGCCGGGCCCCCCCGGGAGCGATCGGGGCTGCCGGGCAGCGATTCGCGTTTTTTCCTTTCCCCCTACCCTCCCCCCCACCCCCCACACAAGGTATTTTTCTCGCTTCGCGCGGGGCTGTCCCTTTTCCTCCAGCTCGGATTCTCCAAGCTCGCTGCGATCCCGACTTTTTTCAATATCTAAATTTGGGCTCCTTTTTTTTTTTTTTTTTTTTTTTTTTTTTTTGGTTAATGAGAGATTCAACACCCCCCCCCACCTCCCGCCGATGCCCCCCGGGGGTTTAACCCTTCCCACTCCGCAGCGCCGGGGCTGCAGGGCTGGGCTGGGGGTGCCCTACTCGGGAACCGTTCTCATTTCCAATCCTCCCAAATCTCCCTTCTCTTTCTCGTCTGTCCCCTCAGAGCTACTCCTCGGTGAGCAACATGAACGCAGGGCTGGGCATGAACAGCATGAACACGTACATGACCATGTCGGCCATGAGCACCACGGCCAACATGACGGCAGCCACCTCCATGAACATGTCCTACGCCAACACGGGCATGAGCCCTTCACTCGCTGGCATGTCCCCAGGTGCGGGGGCCATGGCCGGCATGGGCTCGGCCGGCGTGGCAGGGATGGGTGCCCACCTGAGCCCCAGCATGAGCCCCATGGGAGGCCAAGCGGGCTCAATGAACGCCCTGGCCCCCTACACCAACATGAATTCCATGAGCCCCATCTACGGGCAGTCCAACCTCAACCGTTCGCGGGACCCCAAGACGTACCGGCGGAGCTACACGCACGCCAAGCCCCCCTACTCCTACATCTCGCTCATCACCATGGCCATCCAACAGTCTCCCAACAAGATGCTGACGCTGAGCGAGATCTACCAGTGGATCATGGACCTCTTCCCCTTCTACCGCCAGAACCAGCAGCGTTGGCAGAACAGCATCCGCCACTCGCTTTCCTTCAACGACTGCTTCCTCAAGGTGCCCCGCTCCCCAGACAAGCCGGGCAAAGGCTCCTTCTGGACGCTGCACCCCGACTCGGGCAACATGTTTGAGAACGGCTGCTACCTGCGGCGCCAGAAGCGCTTCAAGTGTGAGAAGCAGCTGGCGACCAAGGACGGCGGCGGGGGCAAGAAGGGGCCGGGGCAGCCCCCCAGCCAGCCACTGGGAGAGGGCAGCTCCTCGGGGGGCTCCGAGGGCTCGGCAGGCGCCGAGTCACCGGCGAGCGCCTCGCCGTGCCGGGACCACAAGCGCGCCCTGGCCGAGCTGAAGGGTGCAGCGGCGGGGCCGAGCCCCGGGGAGCCGTCGGCGGCCTCTCCGGCTCAGCACCTGCTGGCCCCGCCGCACGCCGGGCTGCCCACGACGCCCACCTCAAGCCCGAGCACCACTACGCCTTCAACCACCCCTTCTCCATCAACAACCTGATGTCGTCCTCCGAGCAGCAGCACCACCACCACCCGCACCACCACCACCACCCCTCGCACAAAATGGACCTCAAGGCCTACGAGCAGGTGATGCACTACTCGGGCTACGCCTCGCCCGTGCCCGCCAGCCTGGCCATGGGGCCCGTAACGAACAAAAACCCATTGGAGTCCTCCCCTTTGGCCGGAGAGACTTCTTACTACCAAGGTGTGTATTCCCGGCCCATCATGAACTCCTCCTAAAGGCAAAGGGGGAAAACCAACCCCCCCGCCCCGCGCGGTCCCCCAGCAGTGTGATGGACTGTGAGCGCTGCCGAGCACGGTACCTACCCATATAGCTATCTATCTATTTTTTGTTTTGATCCCTGCAGGCTCCAGGTGGTTGCATCCACTCAGGGAGCAGCAGGGCGCACCTCGTGTGCCACCCCCTAACCCTGACCCTGCGGTCCCCCTGGTTTGCCTTGCGGGGTGGTTCAGTTTGGTGGGAGGGAGGTGTAGGGGAGAGGGATTTTTCTGTTGGGGCTGGTTTATTATTTTTTTCGTTGTCGTCGTTGCAAGGAGGTCTAAATATATCTATTTTTTTGTGTGGAAGTGATGAGGAAAAGGAAAAAAAACAAAAACAAACAGACGAAAACGGACGCAAAGAAAACGAAGCCCTCGTTCGGTGGGAAATCCATGCGAGTTTGGGATCTGAGGATGGAAAGTCTTGTAAAATTGTACAAAGGGGGAGGGGAAAAAAAAAAAAAAAAGAAAACGGAAAAAAAAAAAAAAAAGCGGAAAAAAAAAAAGTCAGGATAGATCGTTGTAATTGAAACAAACACTTGATGTTACCGGGAGAGTAAACTACTTGGATCTGATTAATTTATCGTTTCTGTATGCTTTATTTATGGCTTATAAATGTGTATTCTGGTAGCGACTAGCCAGGTTGCCACAGAACTCTATTAAAGTGTTATTGGCGGTTTTTTTCCCCCTGCATTCTCTGTTCTGCCGGGTTTCGCCCTCCTTCCCCGGCCGTGCGGCCCCGACGGTGCGGCCGTGCCGCTCCCGGCTCCCTTTTCCTGCCCTCGGAAGGACTGGCCGAAGCGCACCCAGCCCGGGGGTGGAGGATCGGGGGGGTCAGCGATGAAAAGCCGTCCCGGGGATTTTGGGGGGGGGGGGGGGGGGGGGAGGGGATCCCCGTGGAAACGGGACGGTGGGCAGCGGGGATGCGCGGCCGCGCTCGGTCTGCCGTCGGGGGGGCAAAGCGCACGGCTGGGAGCGCTAAAAGAGAGGAGCCTGGACGGTATTAACCGCGGGGGTCGGGAGGATGGCCTCGCAGGGAGCGGTGCGGCCAAAGGATCGCTGTTTCTTTCTGCCCTAAAGCCCTCCCGGCCGCTCGCAGCCCCACGGCTCGGGCAGCGGAACCCGTCCCGGGGCGGTGCTGTCATTTCTTCCCTCCTTCCCGTGCCCGTTTTCACAACCACTTGTTGTTTTTCCCACGCCGTTTACGGCTGTCGTAGATGTTTCTTTCCGAAATAACATTCAAATCCTTCTTAAAATTCCGCTTTGTCCGCGGGTAGAGAAAAGGGGACAGGGAACGGGGGAGGCGGAGGGGGGAAAAGGGGGGGGGGGGGGGGGGGGTAGAAA
>NC_136814.1:3575125-3598080 GCF_951394365.1 Tetrao urogallus
TGGTGGATGGATGGAGAGACGGATGGAAGGACGGAAGGATGGAGGAAAGGATGGATGAAGGAAGGGAAGGAGGGGTGCGTGTTACGTTTGTAGGTGCGGCTGGGTGTAAAATTGAATTAAAAAAAAAAAAAGTAAAAAAAAAAAAAACAACTTATGAGACGGGGGTGGGGGGTCCTGGAGGTCCCGCACCGTCCCAGCCCGGCTGGCCGCTTCCTCAAGCAGAAACACGGGCCGGGGGGATTCCGCCCGCCTGGGGCAGCGCGGGGCAGCAAACGGAGCGGGCAGCGCTTCTGTCGCTGGCTGGGACTTTTTTTCCCTTTTCTTTTTCACGCTTTCCTTTTCTGTCTCTCTTATCATCTGTTGTTCTTTTATTTCTTCCTTTCCCTCCTTTTTTTTTTTTTTTTTTTCCGTTTCTTTTCCTTTCTTTGATTTTCTTTACCTTTCTTTCTCTCTTCTTTTTTCCCTCCATTTCTTCTCCTCACTTTTCCTTTCATTCCCTCTTTCCTTCTCCCCTCCCCTTCCCCCTTTTTTTTTCTCCATCCCTTCCATTTCTCACTCTTCTTTCCTATTTCTTTTTTAATTTCATTTCCCCTTTCCCCCCCAACTTTTTCCCCTTTCTTCTCTTCTCCCTCCGCTTTTTCCCTCTCTATTTTTCACCTTTCCATCCCCAACTCGAACGCCCCCCTTGCCGGACAGGGCAGGGATCAGGGACCGGGTGTAGCAGCCAGAGGAGGCCGGCAACTTGTAGGTAGCCTCGGGGATGGGCGAGGGCTGGGGGAGGACACCGGCTCGGCTCCCTCTTGCTAAAGCCGGGCGTTCAGAACGCCTTCCTGCTTTCACCCAAACGGGCCCTGCTCTTCTCAAAGCAGGCGGCAAGAAAGCCCTCGACGTGCCATTTACCTTACGGATTTCTGCAGCCGGAGCCTTGCTGCTGCCAGCAATCTGCCTGCACGGTCAGTGCAAGAACAGCTGGGACAGGACTGAGTTCTGACAGGTTTTTCACTCTTGCAAGCAACACAAAGATTGAAGCTCTCCTTTGCCTGGCTGGAAAGCAGACAGCTACTCCAGTGCCCAGCAGTGATTCCCCTTCCCACCCCAATGCCCAGCAGGGGTTTCCTTTCCCACCCCACCACCGACAGCACCAACACTGAAGGAGGCTGGGGACCCTGAGGTGCTTTGCAGCCTCCTGCACGGCGGGGAAGCAGCCTGTGGTGTGTGAGCACTTGCACTCACCTTCACCGCCCTTTCTTGATTTTAATAACAGCACAGGGGATCAGTGTCAAGGACAGATGGGGCCAACCTCTGAGCCGTGCTGAGAGCGCTGCTGCCGTGTGTGCGTCCCCTATGAAACCCCAGATCCCCATCTCTGATTGCCTCTTTGTGTCTGTACTTGTGTGCAATACCTGCGTTACGCTTCAGTAGACTCGGCAACGGGCAGAAGTGCTATCTCTGCCTCGAGGATATTTGAGAAGATGCTTCCCCGGGATGGATCCTTTTAGGAAAAAAAATAAATTGTTAAAACGCTTTGGGAAAGCTGAAGAATGAATGAATTTGTGGAGCTTTCTGAGGGATGCACGTCGGTGCCATCCTAAAGATGTAGCACTCATCCCACCCCGCAGGACCCTGGCAATTGCTATCCAGCACTGAGCCATGCTACAGTGTTCTGGTCCTCCAACGCATCCCTCCCTTTTCTGCTGCTCTGCACTGCTGCAAAATTACAGGCTGCAGAAGGGGGTCTGAAAGCAGCAGCTCTGCTTCAGGGAGGCAGTGGGACGGGGCAGAAGGTGAGGCTGATATTGCAAGAGGTTGCCAGGACTTTCTGTTCCCTCCGGGTCCAATCCGAGGCGTCGTTAGCAAACTAATAAACTGGCTGCAGATGTTGAGCCAACAGCAGGGCACGTTCCTCAGGAGCATCCCTGAAAACTCTTGGGTTTGGGAAGTGATCAGCTCATCCCCGTGTTTCTCTTTGTGCCCTTTGCCACTCTCTGCACCACTTCTTCCCTCCTGCCTGGAATTTTAGGGGAAAAGAAGAAAAAGTAGAAACAGGAAACAAAGCAGGAGAGCTTCCTCAAATCATTTTTTTCAAGTTTATTTATTTTCTTGACATTGCAGTGGATGGAGCTCTGTGACCCTACTGTTTCTCTTAGAAAATAGAAGTATTTGTGCCAGCTGCAGCTCTGCCAGCACAGGGGACACAACACCAGTGCCATACCCATACCCCACTGACCCCATCAGATCCCACAAGGCTGAAGGGTGTGGGTATGGCCACGGCGATGCTGTAGGAGGCAGGTGCTGCCCTGCATGGGGCCGGATCCAGGTCCTTGGGGGCAGGAATACAGCAGGGCTGGAGTTTCATCAGGAATAGGAGTCTGCCATGCCCGAGTGGGGCTGTGCCTGCTAAAGTGCCTCTTAACCTTTCCTATATCCAGCTAGGGAGGGAAAAAACACGCAAGGGGATCCTGGCTGTACCCTTAGCCCTGAAGGGAGAAAAGAGAAGGATCCCCGAGCCTGGCGCTCTACCCCCAAAGCCCATCTCCAGGCACAGGGAGAGGCAGCGTGCTCTCTTCTTTCTGCCTCTAGCTCTGCTTTTTGTGCTGCCCCAGGTACCGGCCCCAGCGCATCCCCTGCCGCAGCAGCGCTCCTCCTGCACGGAGCAGCACATTTCCCCCGAGTTACTTATTAACCACCGTTCGTTTGACAGGATCGATATTTCAAGCTAGGGAGTAAACACTTAAGAAGTAATGCTCCTCTCTGCTCTCTTTTTCCTCGGCAAAATGATTTATTTTATAAAATGCATCTGCCTGGCAGGGAGGCTGGAGCCCCGCGGCGTTCATCCGCGGGATATGCAAAGCGCATTTATTTCCTCTTTTATCTCTCATATTGCGCGTTGATCCCATACATATAGATTGATTTTGTTCAGGTAGATAATGAAAAGTCAAGTGGAAAATTTACACAAAGGCACTCAGGATCTCCACTTTCTATTGGTATATAAATTGGTTTATTACTTCATTCCCTTAAACAGCGACTTTCACGCTGGGGAACACTTTAAAATATATCATGTTTAAACACAGGGCCGTTTACCTTCCGTGTGGTTTCTCTTTTTCCATCGGTAATTTCCTCGCCACTTTTGCTAATTACCGAAGATATTTGTGTTTAAACAAGGGCCCCACCAGCAGCAATCCGTCTCCCTCCTCCTCCTGCTCCCAGCATCAAGCCGCCCCAACCAGAGCTCCCGGCTCTGGGCACAGGGATGGTGACAAAGCCTGGCAGCGGGCTCTAATTCCCCATAAGCGGCTTTGGCTTTGCCACCCCAAGGCAGTGAATGGAGGGCACTGGACAGGAGAAAGCAGCTCGGAACAAAACAGGCAGGAAACGTTATTAATAAACATCTTCTGGACATTTGGTGGCTCATCTAGGCTGCTCCAGCTTAAAGCAATTAATTCAGGATACTGACATAAACTCTCCAGCTCTTTGACAGCTTGGAGCTGAAATAAAAATGCTAGTTCTCCAGGGAAAAGGAGAGGATAGTTGGCTCTTTTCTGGACTGTTTGCTTATAGGCCCAGAGAGCAATCTTCCTTGCAGAATGAAATGCAAGGACACAAACAATGTACCGGAGAGAGAATAGAAGATGGGAATGAACAGTTTGAACTATTTGCTCAGCAGAAGGGCAGCCACAATGCTCAACCAATGGCTTTCCCATGCATCAACCGGGCTTCTTAGGCCCTTTTGTTGTTCATCCTCTTCCTCTGACCAGATAAGAGCACAGCTGCACGGCCGTCGACTTAGCCACGCAAATCTGGTGCCGCGCGGAGCCGCGTCCCCGCGGAGCTCGAGGACAAGGTGACACCGGGCAGTGGCACATCCAGCACATCCAGCACATCCAGCAGCCCCCGCATTCAGTGCCACCTCCCCACAACCGGGCTGCAGTCCCCTGCCCTTCCCTTGCTCCCTTCCTGACTCCTTTGCCCATTGCCCAGGCACTGCTATGCTGCTCCAGCCCAAATGCCAGCTCCAACCGTGATGCTACGCCGCTTTGTGCCGCCCCGGGCTGGGATTCAGTGAGCAAGGCTGGAACAAGGTTTGTTTAGCTTGAAAGGGTTTGACAAGGTGAAAAGGCAAAGCACTGAGGACTAAAGAAAACGCCTGCCTGGCTGAAATCACACGGAGCACTCGTCGTCAAAGAGCACACCTGCAGGAAGCACCGAGTTTAAACACTGCTGTCACAAAAACCTGAGAAACCTCCGGGTATTTTATTGTGTTTTTGTTGTTTTTTTTTTTCCTTTTTTGTTTTCCCCCTTCTCCCCTACTGGGTGGTCAGGAGAGCAGGAGGGCTCCCATTGTCTGCAGAGCTGACACCACGTGTCCCTGCCGTGCCAGCACCTGGCCGACACCAAAACGCCCCAATCCAGCCTCAGTCTTCAGCCCAGCGCCCTGCATCGGGCTGCTTAATGAGACCCTAACGAGGTGCTCAGCCTTAATTTCCAAAACGCTGCAACACAGACAAAGGGAAAGTGCAGTCAGCTCCGAGTAATTTGTGCCTCGCTCCCGGCGAATGAATTTAGGGGAGCAAATATCGTTATGCGGGATTTAAATTAAAGTTGACACTAATGTAAATATGGCAATGCAACCGGCTGTTTAAGAAATGTGATGAGGGTACAGCTTTAATCAGGTCCTTTTAACTCAGGTGGCATTTTAAATCCTCGCCGGTTCAATTGGATGAACAGTCCCAGAGGATGTCCTGGAGTGGGATGGTGAGGGATGGTTGTTCCCGGAGCTCACCTGGTGAGCAGTGAATGCAGTGCTGGATGCTGCAGACGGATGGACCCCCCTGCCAAGGGCTGAGTAACAAAGGCAGAGGCGGCAGCTAAAAGGGTTGGTAATAAATTCTTGCGGGGTTGGTCAGCGCCTGCCAGATTTCCCCCGGCGCTCTTGAACAATCTGCTTCCAGCCTAAATCATAGAGCCGGAGCTTGAGGGGAAAAAGGGAAAAAAGAAAAGAGAAAAGAGGAAAGAACGGTAACCGCCTCACCTACTTCAAAGCCTGACCAGCGCAGAGGTGCTTCACAATAACAATAGCGTTGGATGCAGCCTGGAGGAGCTCCATAACAGGAGCTCTGTAACCTGGCAAGACCCAGAGTTACGGTTACCAGAACAATATTTGGCAAGGGAATTCTCCTGGTTCTTTTTTGTCAAAGGGAACATAATGCCACTGGCAGGGACAAAGTGCCAGCATGGTGCTGCGCCGGGTTCAGGCTGCAGCAGTGCCTGGCTTTTCTGGGTGGGGGTCTAATACCTAATAATAATAATAATTATTATTATCATATCATGAACAACTACTGTGAGGAAGAAAGAAACACTCTCTTGAGGTGTTCAGACAGATGGTTGCCTCCATGCATGCAGGATGCTCATGCTGAGCTCATGTGAAGTTGAGGGTTAAGGTGAGGGGTAGGGTCAGGGCCCCATGTTAACCCAAAGTTTCCCTAGCTCCTGGCCCCGCTCCGAGCCCTGCCTGTCTCTGCAGGGCATTGCATCTTCTGGGAGCTGTCCTAATCCCCCCGTGTGACTCAGCGCTGTTAAAATACCAGTGAGAATAATAAAATGGGTTCTAATGCTATTAGGTATTCCCCTTAGCTATCCTGGCTAGCTGAGGAGGATGAAGCGGGATTGGGAAGGGAGAGAGGATGCAATGGACATGGGCAAGGGAGGATCCTGCAGCTGGCCATTGGGCTGGAGCTAGGATTTGGGGGAAGGAAGTGGCTTCTTGCCCAGGTTTTGTTCTGCGGAGGATCCCAGGTGGGGCGATCCTACCCGCAGCCCCCCCCCCCCCCCCCCCCCCAGCCCCTGCCCTTTGCACAGATGCCTATGTCCACAAACCCCCCCTAAGCACTTAATGAGCTCCGAGACGCCTATTGTCTTGGCAAAGCTGATTGAAACGGGCGAGGAGTTCAAGGGTTAGGAAGGGAGGGCTGAAGGGAGGCAGACACCCGGTGACACCGGGCTGCCCGGCCAGCAAATAGGCTCTGCTCTCACATCGATGCTGCAGCGCAGCACAAACTGTGTCCAACACCCATCGCATCCCAACAAACTGCTGGGTGCTGAGCCCTGGCTGTGCTGTGGGTTATCTGCCTTCAGCACAAAGCTGGGACGAAGTCTGCATTGCCCAATGCAGTGCTGGAGTGGGCCTTGGACCCAGCCCTGTGTCAGCAGACCTCCCGGCCCTGCTCTGCTCGCTGACAGCCAGTGTTTTTTTACTCCTTGAGACTGTCAGGAATGTTTTTCATGCAGGAGTGTAGTGCATTCAGCATACTGAAACCGCCTTAATCTCAGCAAGACCAACAAAGATAAGGAATAGCGTTTAAGTTGGCCGAAATTAGCAAATGCATCTGCTGCACAATGCCCCTGTTACCATTAGCTGTGACCGGTGAATGGCACTAGCAAAGTATGCTGGCAATGTTTAACAAACCATCCGTCTTTTACCTGTTCCTACTCAACAGAAACCTTTGTTTGAACCACGGGCCTATTCAGTCCTGCTGCTGTCTGCTTATCAGCAAGATTAATCTCCGAGGTATCACTATATTAATTTTAAAACCTGCTTTTATTACCACGAGCCCTCTGCTCGGGAAGAGAGGAGGTATTTCTGCCCCTGATGGGCAAGCCGGGCTCCGTGTTTGCCAAGCTACACCACCACCATGACTCATCCCTGCTACGTGCACCCATGTCACAATGCAAACACATAATGGCAGATCCCTTGCCACAGGCCTCAGGCTCTTTTTGGGAAGGCATAGTTCCCATATTCAGTGTGGCTCGCATTATCAAGGACAGTGGCTTAGTGTAGCATCCCTGTGCCCTTCTGCTGCAGCATCCCTGCTGCAGTGCATCTCGGCACATCCCTATTACAGCATCCCTGAGAATCCCTGTGCATCCCCGCACATCCCTACAACAGTGTCCCTGTGAATTCCTGTGCATCTCTGTGCATCTCTGCTGCAGCATCCCAGTGCAACCCAGCTGCAGCATCCCGACAAGTTCATGCACACCTCTGCAGCAGTGCATCCCTTTGCATCCCTTCACATCCCCTCTGCAGCATCCCTGTGAATCCCTTGCATCCCTGCATATCTCTACTACAGAATCCCTGTGCAACTCTGCACATCTCTGTGCATCCCTGCTGCAGTACCTCAGCACATTCCTGCTGCAGCAACCTTTTGCATTCCAGATGCAGCATCCCTCCTGCAGCATCCCTGCACACCTATGTGCAGTGTCTGCATGGTGTGCCCTGCCAGCATTCCTGCTGCAGCATCCCCGCAGTCCCCAAGCAAAGCAGGCTGAGAAGTGGCCTCCATGGCACGGAGGGGTGCAGGGAGGGAACCTGGCGTGGTTTGCCATCAGGATGGCAGCTGGGGCCAGCTCAGGCCCTGAATTCCTGGCTGAGTGCTGTGCACACAGCGCTTATCTCTCTTGGCTGTGTTTGTGCAGCAGGAGCCAGCCTGCACTGTGGGGTGAGGGACACGGCCGAGCACCCACAGAAGAACATAGGGCAGTCCTGGGAATCAAATCTCTCTCGTCTTTATGCACCATGAGCATTCTAGGGGTAAGGAGGGACATAGGGATTGGCATGGAGTGGTGTGGGACGTGGGACCCCTTCTCCTCACACCTCATCCTCCCCAATTTCCCTGCTCCATGACATGGAAAAGCCACTGCAAAGCACAGTGTGTGCATCCAGGCACTGTGAGGCTGCAGCAGGGCAGTGCAGGCAGTCAGCCTGCTGATCCCCTGAGCCAAGGCTCTGACATGGCTTTTCCATGCCACACATTCCGGGCGGTGTCTGCATGGCGTGTCCTGGCTCTGCTTGGCATCCAGCTGCCTTTGGGCAGGCCACGGGCACTGCGACGTGCAGGACTTGAGCTCGCAGAGGGCACCCAGAAAGAAGAGGATTTCCACCCCAGCGCAGGAGAAGCGGCCCCTTCCCCTTCCTCTGCCTAAGCTAACTCTTCTGCTATGTCCAATAACAGGCAGTCGGAAACCCTGCCTACACTGGCAGCAGACAGAGGCTTCCCTGTTTGGATTCGAGATGGGGATTTCTGTGGCTGAAAGTACCTTTGTTATTTTTCCAGGAAAGCTTCCTTTTTGGCTGGCTTCACCTCTGCATAGGATGCTCGCAGCGAATTGACTGCAGTGATGAAGAAGGAAAAATATTTAAACAAGCAATTATGAATGAGCTTTGCTTGCTAACTCAGAAAGCAGTTTCCTACGTTTATGTAGAAATGTAAGCGACTTACCTTCCAGGTCCAATCGCAGCCTCAGGAGTTCATTAAGAACACCTCTTAGATTAGAGCTTTGTGGCTAACATGAGCAAAAGTGACTGAAGGGACTAATCCTGACCTATCTTTGTGTGCAAACTGGGCTCAAACCGTCTCCCATTTCCCCTTCTGCCTCTCTTCCCAGTGTACGTTTTACAGAGCAGAAGTTTCCTCACCTGGTACTGTAGGAACCTGAAGCAGTGGTGGGGTGACATTGGCCATTTCTCCAGATGTGGCTCTGTCACATGGGGCTGTGGTTCCTGGCTCCCCCAGCGTCCTTGAAAGTGTTATCTGGGTGAGTCACCACTAGCTGGCCTCTGAAATCTGTGACATTTACAGCAGTTCCCTCTTTAGTCTAAGAGGAGCATGGAGTCAAGTGGCCCAGCCACCATAAAAGTTTAGGGCTGAATTCAGGTTGTCTGCTAGGAACAATTCCTTCTCCCAAAGAGTGGAGAGGCAGTGGCACAGCTGCCCAGGGACTGGTGGGGTCACTGTCCTTGGAGGTGTCCCAGACCTGTGGGGATGTGGCACTGAGGGACGTGGGCAGTGGGCACGGTAGATATGGGCTGTGGTTGGATTTGGGGATCTTTTCCACTTTCATGATTCTATTATTCTACGATGGATCTGTGAATAGCTGATTAATTTCATGCTGCATCCACCTCCAACCTGCAGGGATGCTGAAGGTAGCCCAGGTTTGTGCAACCCTCCATGATGCCTGGCTGCACCTTCCTGCTGTGCCGGCAGCATGGGCAGCTCCAGCCACGTTTTCCTCCCCGCACTGCACGAACACAGACAGGAGGTCCCCTCAGTGAGCTCACTGATGTAATTCTGGCAGCATCCAACCCCGGGGAGGAAGAGTGAAATGTGCTGTCATTCTCTGCCCGAGTCAAGGGAAAGGTTCAAGCACCTTGAAGTTTGACTGTGATTCTCGTTGAAGCCAGCACAAATCATCTTTGCACAGCAGCTTTATGGGGGCCTGCTGACCTGCCTGGCCTTTACACTGAGGGATAGGTTTTTCTACTCAGTGCTGGCACAAACAACTGCATTTATTGGCGAAGCCAGACAGCAGAGCAGTGCCTTGCTGCTCTTAGGGATGACAAGCATTCCCAGTCTCCTTTCCAACCATGCCTTTGTACAACTGGTTCCCAAGCTGGAAAACCTAGAATCATAGAATCATAGCAATATATACCCCTAGAATCATGGAATTATGGAATCGTAGACCCATAGAATCATCGAATCACAGACCCATAGAATCATGGAATCATGGAATCATAAAAACTTAGAATCATAGAGTTGTAGCATCATAAAATCACAGACCCATAGAATCAGTATCATGGAATCACAGAATCATGGAATCGTAGATGCACAGTGTCATAGGATCGTGGAATCATAGAATCATTGAACCACAGAATCATGGAATCTTAGAATCATAGAATTGTGGAATTACAGAACTGTGTAATAGGAGTACCAAAGAATCATAGATTCGTTGGAGTTGGAAGGAGTCTTCAAAGTTACCTAGTCTAATTCCCCTTCAATGAACAGGGAAATGTGGGTGCATCAGGGCAAACAGACTGGGAGGAGAAGAAACTTGATGCAGAAAACACATTGCTGGCAGTCAGGGCTGGGGGCGAGGAGTGCAGCCTGCATTCCTCCCCGCACATACATTATTCGCTGGGGATTATTTGCTCAACCCCAAAGTGCGCGCACGCATTGACAGCTGCTCGTGGATACAAAGCGTTGCATTGAGATGCCCAGTATGGAGCACAGGGCTGGGATCTGGAGCTGGGAGCCCCGGGTTTTGTCTACAGGGTGGGGGATGAAAGTGCCTGAATTGGAAGCTCCTGAGCATGCGCTGCACCCATGGGTGTTGCTCGGGTGTGCACACAGGGGTGTGTATGTGCATATATGCAGGGATGCACTCAGATGTAGAAGCAAGGATGTGCACACACATACAGGCAGGGATATATATGCATGTAGCCATGGCTGAGGGCAAGTGGGACGAAATCTTCAGGCGGGCCATGAAACAGGGAGGCGTGAGCCAGGGTGCTCATTAGTACCTGGGTATGACTGCCGCTGACCTGATGGCAAATATGAAATATCAAAGCGCTTGTCAGCACTCCTGAATGGGACAAAGAAAAGGCGCATTAATGATTAACTCCGTTAAAAGCTCAGGCTTTTTTATTCCCATGGTGCTCGGACTATCTCGCTGCCATGTGACATGCTTGGGCCATTTTCTAGCAGATTGGGGAAAGCTAGTGAGCAAACACAGGTGCTTTAGAGTCAGCAGCGCTGTCAGGGACAACCACAAACAACACCAGCTATGCCTGCCTAAATTAGCTCCTGTGTTTGCCTCCATTTTTGCTTCCTGGAGATTTTACTTTCTAAGTCCAATGTCTTTCGCTCCCGTCTTCAACTATTCACACGCAGTGTTAAAGGGGAGAAAGAAAAGAGAAGAAAAGCGAAAACACACAGAGAGGCTCCTCTTTGAACCAGCCACTGTGCGTGGGGACCGCATGCAGAAAGGCCCGAGTCAACTAATTAAAAGGACTCAGCTCTTTAACTGCAAAAACAAAACACGTTTATTGTGCTCAAGTGGAATTATTCGGGTGATCCTCAGCAAACAACGAGCCCTGCATGCATGCGGTGCTGCTGCTTGTGAGCTCCGTGCCGACACCACGGGTCCCACCGGTGCCACTTGCAGAGGCTGTTTGTGACCTCCCCTCCACAGTGGTTCAGTGTGAAGGTCCCTCTAGCGGTATTATTTGTTTTCATTTTTCCCCCTTCCATAGCGTGAATCGGACAGACTTTCTTTTGCTGTTCAAATATTTATATATGTGTGTTATTGCGTTGTGCTTAAACTCCTTGCAATCAGACCTGGGCAATAAAGAACAGACTATCAGCGTGTGGTGATAAAGGTAGTTGTGAGTAAACAGCAGAAAATGAAATAAAGTTATAAGAAAGATGGTATAAATATCTACAAATAATCACAATATCAACCTGCTCGGTATTCAAGCAATTAGGGACAACAGGAGCGAAGCTGTGCTGGAGCTGTGCTGAATTTGAGTACTCCCTGGTCCTCATAAAGTGAGTTCTGCAAGCAGTGGGAGATGCTGGAGTTTGAAATCAGCATCTGGATCTTGAACCAAGGACACCCGTTGCAGATGCAGCATGCTTCACTTGGGGGGGGATTAAAATCTGTGTGTTTAGCGAGATTACGCTTGAACTGGTCCCAATTTATTTTGCCAAATTGAGCTGCAGCCAATTTCTCTCCCATGCGATGATGAATAAATATCATTAAATAGGAGAAGATGAAGGCGATTGATGCCCTTGTATTAGAGGGAACTAACATCGTGTGCTCGAGAATGAAAGGACAAAATTGGAGAGATTTGGATGCAAATCATTCACATGAGGAGGATTAAGCATGAGAGTACGAGGGAGAATGGGGTCCAGAAAACCAAATGCTCAGAAGTGTAGGGAACTGCTCAGGATTCGTTTCCCTTTGACCCATTACTTTTGGCTTACAAGGAGCAAAAATTTCCCCTGTACAGAATGGTTTGATTGGAGGCTGTTCTAGCATAGGGCTGTTACTTAGATCGTTTATTAAACCATCTTAATGATCACTTATTAAGAATGCACACAGGTTGACATCTCCTGCTGTGACAACAATCATGGAATCATGCAGGTAGGAAAAGACCACAACGATCCCCAAGTCCAACCATCAACCCGTCCCCACCGTGCCCGCTATCCAACTAGCCGTGTCCCTCAGTGCCACACTATGATTCCCCCTTTTCCTGCAGTCACAAAGGATCCTGCATCGGGTTTTGCAGCATGTGAAGGTTGGGGTCTGCACCCAGGAGCGTCCACCCTTGGTGCTGCAAGGCAGCAGTGTGGCTGCCCCAGTCGCCTTTTGTTTGCCATCCCATCCCAGCGCCATTGGGTGTGCTTGCAGATGGGCCCAGTTGGCTTTTTGCTGCCCTATAAAACAGGAGGGAAAAAAAAAAAAAAAAAGGAAGTGATACTGTTGCAATCAGCCCAGTGTGTGATAAAGATTTATTACAGGGAGAAAGCAAATAAAGGTATGGTAGGAACTTCTTTATTACCCGTATCGTGATCGCTTATGTGATCAGTGACCTGGAATACATTCAAATTCATGTTAAATAAAAGCCTAATAGAATTTTTTTTTTTCTCCTGCATTCTGGTGACATGTGGTCAGCAGGAAGAGCAGCCAATCGCTGTGTTTACCCGCTTCCTGCTTTTCTGGAAAGTCAACAGTTTTTCAAGGCTTAGGCTGGCATGGAATTAAGAAACTTGCGCTGGTTTAACTAAGGTCGCCGGTGGACAAATGGGACGCAGGGGTGGCTTTGTGGAAGGGCTTTCTGTGCCAAGTTTGGCCTGTCCTGGGTTGTCTGCTGGGAGGAGGAGGAAGAAAAGTAGGAGGAGAAGGAAGCCAGAGCCAGGGATAGAGATGCTGAGGTTCGTCCTGGTCACGGCACCTTGGGGAGGCACCAAGTGGCTGGGGGTCTTATCAGCCCAACCTTGAAGAGCTTTCTTCTTCCAGAGGCTCATCCATCACTAGTTAACAGGGTACCCCTGTAAGACTGCCTCTCTTTGTGCTGTATCTTTAACCTCCCGCCAGTCAATACCTTTTGTACACATGTATCTTGTTTCCTGATAATGCATTGTATTCCCTCCACCACCAAAAGCACTGGTGGAGTGGGAGAAACAGTTGGCTTAGATAAAGAGCAATTAGCACCTCCAGGGTCAGCCCCATGTATATTGTTAAAGAAAATGGGCCTGGAGGGAGGCTTGTTGAATTCCTTCTGGCTGGAAAGAATCAAAAAGGCTCCAGGTAATTCCAAAGTAGCCTCTCTGTTGGATGGTTGATGGTTGGTGCGACCATGCACCTCTAGCACCGCACAAACCAGTTTCCTCAGGTCTCTGGGAAGAGCCATGCATCTTCATTTATATGTTAATTTGCATTAAATAAATGTCACCATAAACAAATCGTATCTCAGGAGAAGGTGGAAAACATATGGGTGTTTGCCAGCCAGGGGTTATTAATTTTACACTTTCCATCTGGAGTCTATAAAGGGTCCATTCGGAGAGCCAATAAAGACCCAAGGTCGCGGCTGCAGCTCCACGGAAACCTTGCAGCTGGAGCACCTGCAGGCATCTGCTGTTGTGGTGAGGTTGGCAGGAGGGCCACAACAACATGGGGACGCTCCATCGGTCCTGGATATCTCAGCATGTAAATGTCTTTGAAAATCGGATCCTAGGAGGGCTTGTGCTCCCAAATAATTTGGGCAAGATGGAAAAGTTGACCCTGAACTCAAAGCAGAGCTTTGCTGTTTTGATTTATTTATTTATTCATATATATATATATATATATTTGGTAGAACATTTCTTTACTTATTGCTAGATTAATGCAAAGCTAATTTAGTTCTGTTGTGAAGAATATTTCGGGGGAAGAGTTGCTGGGGATTCATCACAAGTTGCCCCTGCTGTTCCTATCTGGCCTTCCCACAGCCTGTAAAATGGGGAAAGGATGTAAATACCAGTTTTCCTTCTGTAATCAGAATAAAGTGGAACTGAAAATGAATGAGACAGCAGGGTATGAAGTCCCTGCTCCCTAGCCCTCAGATTTTGGGTGGAAGCCCAGTCGCCCTCACATTCACCAGTTAACACATCTTGCACCCAGCTGCCCTGATAAAATCATTCCCAGGGCAGCGTGTGCCACCCGGTGCCATGCACACCGGTGTCACGGCCACACAGTGACCATCACCCCAAATCCCCCACTTTGCATCCATCCACACGCCAGGCCCTGGCAGGGCATTTCCATACCGCACCGCTCGCCGTTCCCAGTCCGAGCTGTCCCGCAACACATCTATTCAGGGAGGCCTCTGAAAAGGGAGAAAGAAATGCCATCCATTCAGCAGCTCCTGCTCCTTCTGACACCCTCTGTCTCCCCATCCAGTTCATAAAGGACTTTCTGTTGGTTCGCCGCAACCAGGGAGCAGGAATGCCGCCGGCCAAGCATGGTTTATGCTGTCTACAAAATGCGAACAGTATGGGGATCAGATGACCCTGGACGTGTTTATTGTAGTAGGGGAAATTAGCAATAAATAAAGGCAAGTGGGCAGAAGAGAACGGGGACCCTCTGGGACTCTTGTGTCTATAGGGTCAGAATCAAAAGAAGGCTTGATTTGCTCCTATAATTTAACCCAGTCCCTGGAAGCCTTTATCAGAGCAAGGACAAGGACATGCTAATCTGAGTGCCCATAATTTAACGGAGATATACTGTACTTACACTGTGCATTTATAGTCGGCCGGGGCCCCATCCCGGCAGGTGCTGAGCCCTGCAGCTCTCCTGCTGTGCCGGGGCCAGGCTCTTTGATGCCCACCAAGGACGTGCAGGGGGGGTTCTGGAAGCTTTTCGCTCAGCATCCCATGAATTGTGTTTTTTAGGGCTTTTTTTTTTTCCCTATCCTTGCAAAGCAGGGATGGTGGAAGCCTTGCATTGTCCATCATGCAGCACTGGGCTTCTTTGTGCCATGTGGGCATCTCACACCCCTCCAGCCCTTTCTCAGCTGGAGGCCAATGGGATTACCCATTAACCCAGGTGACGAGGTCACAGGGGTCCTGCGCCACCAGGAAGATGTCCCTGTGCGTGTGCCACTGCCCAGCCCTGCACCCAGAGCCCAGCGCACTGCCCTGGAGAGGTGCTTGTTCCCAACATACTGCCCCTTCACCGAGGATTGTTCTTCCCACAATAAAATAAGGATAAAAAAAAACAAAAACAAAAACATAGAATAAAGAATAAAAATTAAAAAAAAAATAAAATAAGAATAAAAAAAGCAAAAAAAAAAAACCACCGAGGTTTTCAATAATCAGGGGAGGCAGTGCAAGCCAATAAATTCTCTGCTGGAAAGATGAAAGCCTACAGTGAAAGGAGGAGAAAACAGCCCTGAAACACCCCCTTCTGTGCTGCAGCACAGGTGTCAGTGACATGGGTGCTAACAAAGCCGATTCTTGTCTCTGCCAAACTTGCCTTTGCTCTCCCCAGAAGCTTCAGCTGGCTTTTGTGTGCAACCCTTTCATCTATTCCTACCCATTGGTGGGAGCACAGCACTTGTGTTTTTGTGGGCATGTGGCTGGTGGGGGCTGTGGGAAGTCTATGGGATGGCGATACCCGGGATGGTGGCACTGGGGATGTGCCATCCCATGGGACCCTGACGTGGGGTTAAATCCACTTTATGTAAAACAAAACATTAAACCGGGCCATAACAGAGGAAATTAATAATGCTCAGAAGATGTTAAAGGTAAATATAATTGTAATGTAAACATCAGGGCTTTAAATATTGGCTTTTATGTGACAGCTGCTCTCTAAGCACCTGCTTTAGGCTCTTGTTCACAGCAGTCATCTACAGGCAGCAGCTTTTGTTGCAGTGCACAAAAAAAACATCACATCCCCATATAGTTATTGTCCTGATGTTTTTCCATTCCTTCCCCTGGCCTGGGAAATGTTAGTGCTAGTATCTTCTCCACAACCATCTAGTGGGATGCATGAACAACACAAGCATTTCTAAAAGAAAATTAACTCTCCCAACTGTTGTTTAGAATTAGGGTTATAGTTATGGTTAGCATTAGGGTTATGGTTATGGTTAGCATTAGGGTTATGGTTAGCATTACTGTTAGGATTAGGACAGGGTGCTGAGTGCCCAGAACAGAGGTACCCCTGTGGGCTGGGACCTTTTCTAAGCCAATTAAAAGCTTTGTCTGCTTATAAGGATGTGTTTTCCAGCCCTGAACTGCCAGGAACGGGGCTTGGAGGACTGGGCTATTCCCACAGGTGGAAAGATCCAGAGTGAAACAGTAAGTTTACCTTAAAAGAGCTGTGGAAATGGAGAAGAGATGTGTCCAGGCTACTTATTTACTTTGAGATTAGGAAGGAATTGGCTGGAACAGAGCATTTGCTGTCTGCTGGGGGAGTGAGGGCGGTACTGGTGCCGCATGCCCTGATGTGATCCTGCATCTCCCAGCTCCATGCATGGGGATGCTGGCCTTGCTTTGTGATACAGGGGTGCTACTCTCCCAGACCCTATGTACAGGGCTGGTACCAGGCCGAGCTCTTACTGCTCCGTGTGCTGTGGGTGGATGAATGGGTGCCATGCATTTCCTAGACCAAAAACAAGGTAGTTCAGCACTGCCTGTGCTGCTACAGTAGTTTTGCTGTTCACTGCTCTGGGGCATTTTGAAAGGTAATGGCCATACAACTGCAGGAGAGAAGGAGTGTGCCAGTGGCGTGGCTTAGGCTCATGATAGAAAATTCAAACAATATTAGACTCAAAAAGTCAACATTAGACACACTTCTACTAAGGACCTACAAACAAACAGAGTTCCTCTGTACACACATTAACAAACACAACTTGGATGATGATGGCTGCTTTCACCTTTTCACCGCCTCACTTTTCTGCATCGGCTTTGTAGTGCTGCTTGTTTGTCTCCAGGCACCGGGGAGGCTCATGGGCAAAATGCTCGTGGGCTTTGCATACCTTCACCAACAGCCCCTTGTCCACTTCGTAGGGCACAGCTCTGGAGGCATCCTGAGGAATTTGGGCTGGGGTACCGCAGAGCTGCCGACCCTCATGGGAATGCTGCCGCAGGGTCGGGCAGACTCTTGGACTGATCCATGGATAAACCCATAGACGGACCTACAGAAGGACGCATGGACAGACTCATGGACAGACCCTTGGACAGACTCACAGACAGATGGATGGACAGCTGCTTCAATACTCTGACTTTACCCACATCCATCATCACTGTCTTTTGAATAAAAGCTGCAATTACTCCCAACCACACGTGTGAATTCTCTGGTGAAGTGAGCCTAGTCGGCCATAAGAACTCCATCTCCTCTTCACACAAACACACCAAAACATGCCACGTTTCACCCTCAAAGATCCAGGGAAGTGAAGGGAAAGCCTCCTCATAAAGAACATCCTAATTGTTATTGGCCCCACGCCTCGTCGGCAGCCGCTCGATAGCACCGAGCAGGCAGAGCCAAGGCGGCCGCTGCTCCTCATAGTCCCTGGTAATGCGATGCTCTTCCCTGGGATCAAGGTATTAAGGTTTAGGTTATTTGTATTGATTTTATGTGCTGCCATGCTGTGTCAGTCATGCTCATATTTGTGGTTCACAAATTCCTCCTCTAAATGTCACAGCTGCTTCATCTCCCCCTGCCATCGATGCTGTCTCGCCGCGCGCTGGGCTTTACACCCTTTTTATTAACCAGAGGGAAAAACAGCCCGGCAGCGGGTCGCTCATCCTCAGCTGCACATCATGTACCATTTTTGGGCCCTCTAGTGGCTAATTAGGATTTTGGATGAAATTTCAGAATTCTGCAGTCTGTGGCACAGCGCATTCCTCTCCTGGGGCCGTGATGCTGCTCAGGGATCTGGCGTTGGCGTTGGGCTGGTGCTCCATTCCCATGCAGAACCAGAAGCAATTCTGATCCCAGCCTTGTGCAAATCCGTTGCCTTCTCCATCGAGGAAGTGGGAAGCCCCATGAAACCTCCAAACACATCGGGATGACCGTATTTATTAGCTGGCTTCCTGTTTTCTTTGCGATCTTTCACAAACAGGAGGCAGAAATAAAAATAGCAAACATGTTTTCCCCTATTCCTCCGTGAACGCTTACTTAAGCTTTTATTATATTTGGCCGTGGGACATTTGGTAAACTTACTGATGATATCGGAGAATGATTTTACAAACAGTAAAAGTTACACTATTGACACCTCCAAATTCTGGAGTATTTACATTGTGTTAGGTGCACACTCGCTCAGCGAGATTAACAAACATTACTAGAAAGGCTATAGCCAAATCCACCGTGGTTGTTTATAAAACCTTTACAACTCATCAGCTTCCACTAACACACTGGCACTGTTCAATTACCATCACTTTTAGAGAGCCTTAGCAAAACACCCAGTGCCCATGTAAATAGACAAATCTGAAAACTAGCTGGTCTGTTGGCTTACATACTGTAGGTAATGTTTTCTTTTGCTCAAATTTGTTCTAGAAACTAATCACGCTCTGATAAAGCCATCTGCAAATATGAGAAAGATTGACATCCACATGTCAAAGTTTACACAGCCTGACCAAGTGTACATATAGTGCGGGCGCCGCGTGGCCCCGCTGTGCTGATCTGCCTGGCCTGTACTGGTGTGGGAGTGCAGCACCAACACCACCAGCATCCAGGAGCTCCAGAGCCAGCAGAAGACCCCGCTGACAGCCAGGTGACCCTGCACGGCATGGGAAGGGATTCCCACTACTGCACCAGGTGATGTTGCCCGGATCATCCTTCTGCTGCCAGGATGCAGGACTCACAGCCTTCATGCCTCTATTGCTTTCCTAGTGAAGAGCTTTGATTTTGGATCATCCGATAAGGAAACCCTATCGCCTTCCTCAGCCTGTGGTTTTCTGGAGCATCAGGATCTGTTGCTCCTTGAAAGCTCTTGGGATGGGGATACAACAGGGACAGGCTGCGTGCTGTGGGGATGGGATAGGCACTGCAGAAATGGGCTGGGTACTGCAGGGATGGGCTGTGGACTGCAGGAATGGGGACTGCAGGGATGGGGACTGCAGGGATGGGTATCACAGGGCTGGGCTCGCTGTATCAGGGATAGAATGGGTTCTGCACAGACGGACTGGGTACTGCAGTGATGGATGCTGGAGTGGGTGCTGGGATGCTGCACACCCTTGCATCTGTGGAGTGGTGTGAGGTGAAGTCACGTCCCCAAAGGCCACTGCCAGCTGGGAATGCAGCCAAGGGTTAGGGGATGCTTTTGTGCCATGGGTTGCAATTTTCTGCACTTTCTTCCACCGTGAGAGCAAAAAGAAATCGGAAAAACTTCAAGGTGAGGATGGGGAAAACGCTGGGCCATGAGAGTTTTTTCTACCACTAAGGAGCGATCAGTTCTCAGTGCAAACTGCAGAGTTTTGTTTGGCTCTGGATCTCCAAACATGGCTTTTGTTGACTCCTAAACAAGGCCAGTGCCCAAGATTTGAAGCCGGCTGCGGTGGCTGGCACCCAGGCCCTGAAATTCCAAACAGAGAAGAAGAAAATAAATCACCAATGTTTCACTTAATTGTGAGACTAAAGAAAGGATTTACATGGAATTTAATGAACTTCTCTTCATCACATCCAACACCCTTCCTGCACTGGACATTTGCCTCGTGAGCACGGCAAGGCTCCAACTTGGAAAGGGAGCAGGATGTGATAGAAATGGGTAAAAGCTGGTGGCTGCAGGGCTCCAGTTCAGTCCTCACCCGACTGAGCTCTGTTCTGTGTCAGGGTGCTGGGTCCCCCTGGGCTCTGTCCTGCTTTTTTGTATGGTTAGCTGTCCTTCTTGCTCTTAATGGTGGTCTCTATCAAAGCCCTGGTGGTTGGGTTGTGCATCTCCAACAGGTGGCTTGCAACTGTCCTCTGCTCACTGCACCGTGCCTCAATTTCCCCAGCTATCCCACTAGGAAACAACAGGGCAGGTGTTTGAGAATCCCTCCAGCACATCCACCTGCTCCTACACTGGGAGATGGCTTTGGCTCTTGCTTCACCTCTGTACCAGCAGCCCAGCTGCTTTCTCAGATAGAAGTGAAGTCAGAACTCAGCCCCGTGCTCCCGTCCCCAGCACTTGGCATGGATTTCACTCCGAAGGGACCATGCCTGGGCAGTAAAGGTGACTCCAGAACTGGCATCAACAAAATGGATGAGTACAGGCATAAACCCAAGCTGGCATTTGATAGGAGCTGCAGTGCAGGTCCATTCGTGCAAGCGTTAGGTGTTTAAGGATACTTGTTTGAAAGCACATCAGCATCAATCATTGTCTGCCGCTACTTGAAAAACAAGGCTGATAGACTAGCAGCTAGCAAAGCTTTCTGCCTGCCTCCGAAGCATGCTGCAATTCAATTAGTCATGGTCAGAGGGTGGCATTATTATTCATACATTACTGATTGTTCCCAAAGTAAACAGCGCTAGGATGGGGTCTGTGATCCTCTCTGTGCCCTCAGCCAGGACACAAAGGGAAATGCGATGCAGACCCCGGGGTGGGACATTGTTTGCAAACTTCACAGTCAGATCTCACCGTTTTTCATAGCCCTCACAGATAAGTGTCGGTTTATGCATACAAAAAAGCCGAGATATTTTACCCCAGTCAATTCCACGATCTTTTTTTTTTCAGCACTGATAACTTTCTTTTTTTTTTAAGCCATATGCTAATTTTAGATAGGATGGATAACTTAAACTATGCAAATACAAACCCTGCCACTGCAGAATATAATAATGATCGATAGCTTAGCAATTAGCAGTAAATAACCGCACCATGCAACGCAGCAATGTCATTTGCATGCTCACAAAATAGTAACCCAGAGCCGTAATGGACTACAAAGCCATCTGTTTATCAGCATTACAGCAGCGAAAGCCAAAATACACACGGCACAAAAAGTGACCCGAGTTCTCAGGACTGATGCCTGCCCTTGGTGGCTCTTGGTGCAGGTGGGTACCACGCTCCAGCACGGAGAAGGGGTGGGGGCTGAGCGCCCTCCAAGCGAAACCTCATGGCGAGGAACAGCAGGAAAAAAAAGGGTTACGTCTCAGATTTGTGCATGCAGATCATAAAAACACACAGAAAACCAAAGCTCCCCCTGGAAATAGCTGCCAGCAACTCCTGCCCCACTGCTCGCCCCGCTGCCTATCTCCCACACCCGCTCCAGTGTGGGTGCAGCCGTGCCTCCCTCCCGTCGCCCGCTAATGTATTTGCACAAAACTTGAAGGAGTGCAATTGACGTGAGAGCCCTACTGCCTCCAAAGTTATTACAGTGACTGATGGACAGGCACGGTGCGAATCAGCATATTTGCTCCATTTCCTCCGGGAAATGGACTCGCTACAATAAAAATGTGCTCTTTCATAACTGCTGCCCTGCTCACTTGGCTAAATTTGAACGCGAGGGTGGAGGATTGCTCTGGGCAGGAGGAGGGAGAAGACGAGCTCACTGCTGAGGCAAATTGAGTTAAGAAGTGGTGGTTGTAGGCAAATACCTCCGACGGCGGCACTATTGATGTGGCTGCAGAATTTCTGAGAGCCTGTGCACACAGTAAAACCCCACCCCGGTGAGAACCACCACCTGATACTCTAACCAACTACCATTTATCCTCATTGTTTTGTTTTGTTTTCCTCCAGAAAAGGGAGGTCATCTTTGCCTTCTCATTGGTATTCTCCCCCAACACCATTCCTCTTCCAAAGGACCGGCCCCAACGTAGAGAGGGACAGACAGAAAACATCGTGAAATGACAAATGCCATGTTTCGTGTCAGTCATCGGAGGCATTCTGCATAGTGTTTCTGTTCTGTCCCGCTGATGGCTTGATTTAGTGCTGCGGTTGCTTGTTGGGTTGACATGACAACTGGGGGACACGTCGTAAATATCCCAGGAGCGGATGGGAGCTTTGTGCCGCATGTGCTGAGCCCGCCGCCCAGGTGGCAGCCCAGCGGGCTTCGCCCTGGTTTGTTTGGAAGAGAAAGAAAGAAGAAAGGAAGGCAACAGCAACAAGAAAGTACATATGGTTTCTTTTTGAAAAAATAATGAAAGAGAAAGGAATCTTCATTTCCTTTTGGTTGACTTGATAAGTCTTTGTCAGGCCACTTGTGGCTATTAGAACCTGGTTGGCTGCCATCCATCCATCCATCCATCCATCCATCCATCCATCCATCCATCCATCCACCATTGACTTTCTCAGAGGTTCTGAGGTATTTATTGCTCACGAGGCTGAGCTGCCATGGAAGAGAAGCCAAGGTTTTTGCTGAGGAGGGGACCTGATGTGGAGATAGGCTTTCAATCTGTCGAGGAGCAGCTGGAAGAGTGTCAGGAGTGGTTTTGATCTGCCTCTGCCCAATTGCAAAACATGTGGACAGCCTGGCAGCACCTGGGTTCGCAGGTTGGAAATGAGCTGGGAACACCCTTTTTTCTGTGGGATGCATCTTCCCAATGAGAGAAGTCTGGGATGCCACAGCAGCAGGGTTTCATTTTTCTTTCCTGCAGCTCTGACACTGTTTCAGGGTAGAATAGAGCAGTCCATGCCTGGAGAAATACCTCCATCAGTGTTTTCAAAATGATATACTCGGTTTAGCCATTTAAAGCCAGTTTAGCCATTTAAAGACCTTTCTGAATCTAGCTTCCATCTGGGGCGATATTTTCATCCTGTTATTTTCTGTTAGAATTTATAAAGGAACACACACACACACGTTCAGTTTTGTTTCAGATTGAAATGAGACATTACTGAAACAAAGGCAAAGTTTCCTCTCGTCTCCCCCCATTGTCCACTCGTCATTGTTTTCTGCTATTATATGCAGTAAGACAAATGATGGGGGAAAGCTCCTTCCCACTTTCTCCTTTTCTTTTTTTTTTCCTTTGTAATTTTGAAAAAGCCTCCAACTTGAAAGGAAGATGAGCCAGAGCAGTAAGAGAACAAAACCCATCAGCAACTCCATCACTGGGATTTGAAAATGTTTAAATGCACCAGGGTTACAAGAGAACAATCTCTGTCACTTCCAAAGGTTTCCTTAGTTGGAGGAACTGAGGAAAGGAAGAGAAGCAATGCAAAAGAAGAAGAAAGG